>NW_026058013.1:0-94832 GCF_023721935.1 Panthera uncia | reverse complement strand
CCGCCGCGCGGGCCTCTGCCAGCACCTGCTCTCACACCCGTGCTCGCACCACAGACTCCCGCACACCCGGGAGGAGGGAGAGCGGTCGGCACAGGGCTTAACTCCGGAGCTAAAGGGATTCAAGTCTGGCCCAGAAGGGGCACCTGGGTGGCTCAGTCGGTTAAGCTTCCGACGTTGGCTCAGGTCATGATCTCACGGTTCGTGAGTTCGAGCCCCGCGTGGGGCTCTGTGCTGACAGCTCAGAGCCTGGAGCCTGCTTCGGATTCTGTGTCTCCCTCTCTCTCTGCCCCTCGTCCCTCACCTTTCAAAAATAAATGTTAAAAAAAAATGGTTTCTAATTTGACCCTGAAATTTTCCGGGCGTCCCAAGTAGAAGAAAGGGAGGCTACGGCCTCAGGGTTGGCTGCGAAGCAAGGGGAAAGGGGCCGGTGGTCAGAGGGCAGTGAGGATGCAGGTCGGAGGTCAGGGGTCAGAGGCACGGGAAAGCTGGAGGGGAGGTGGTGGAAGCAGACTGGCCCGCTGGCATCACCACGGCCCTGCCGCCTGCAGACGCCAGGAGCAGCCTCTCTGGTCTCCCACAGGCCCTCGAGGGCCATCCAAACGTCATGTCCACTGGCAGCTCGGCCATCTGTGTTTGATCAGCGTGGCGGACTCAGATGTGTCCCCCCAGAATTCCCACGTGGACCTCCTAACTCTCGGCACCTCAGAAGGTGGCTGTGATCGGGGACGGGGTCTGTGAGCTTAAAATGAGGTCACGGGGTGGGCCCCGAGCCAGGCTCACTGTGTCCTCTCTGGACAAGATGAGGACACAGACCCACGGAGGGCAGACCACGTGAAGATACCCGAGACAATAAATGTGTGTTGTTGAAGTCCCGGGTGTGGGCTCTCGGCTACAGCAGCCCCAGGGGACCGGTCCGGTGGGTGCTGGGTCCACAGCTCCCTGTAACGGGGAGTCACGAGGCCGGAGAGGGGAACCGGGGGCAGGGGAAGGACCGGGTCGCAGTGGATGGCCCGCCCTCTCTCGTGGGCTAAAGGACACAGCTTTAGTATAAGCCCAAGAGAGGGTCCCTGCAGAGCTTTGGACCCAAGGGGTCAACACGAATCACATTTTCCGCAAAACGCTCTGCGCAGAAGTTGGGCAGCGCTCCTGGCGCCCAAATTCCAGTGAGCCTCCCTCTCGTGGGGGACACCCGGCCTGTCACTGAAAACTGAAAACGGGTGACAAGGAAGGGGAACCCTGATACCACTGGGGCTGTCAATAACACATCATTTGTGATCCGTAGAGCTACAAGCATTCCTGTGTCGAGCACATACAACATAAAGGAGACCCCTTATCTAGAAAAATCTGATTGGAAAAAAAAAGGTTTTTTTCACGAAGTTATCCTCCCAGTATTTGTATTGGAATTACAACAGCAAAACACACACACACACACACACACACACACACACACACACACAATCTCAAAAATCTCTTAGTGAGGGGCGCCTGGGTGGCTCAGGCAATTAAGCGTCTGACTTCGACTCAGGTCATGATCTCGTGGTTCGTGAGTTCAAGCCCCGCATGGGGCTCTGTGCTGACAGCTCAGAGCCTGGAGCCTGCTTTGGATTCTGTGTCTCCCTCTCTCTCTCTGCCCCTCCCCTGCTCATGCTCTCTCTCTCTCTCTCTCTCAAAAATAAACAAACACTTTTTAAAAATCTCAGAAATCTCTTAGTGAAGCAAGCAAACACTTAAGCAATGTAAGAAGGGAAGAACTAAAAATAAACTGTGCCTCTCCAGCCTGGGCACAGCCCTGCATGTCCTCTGGTAAGGCTGACCTCAGCTTTCCTGGGCGCTTGGCTCACAGATTAATGAGGTCACACGTCCTCTCCTCCTCACCACTGTCCCCGAGACATGAGACCCTCATCCTGTACATGCAGAACACTGCCTTTGTCTGGAACCTTCACAGACCACAGCTCACCACCAGGAAATGCAAGGAATAGGGGACGGGGGGTGGGGGGGGGGGGGAGCTCTTCTGGGACCCGCCCAGGATTCTGCTTCACATGAGGACCACCCCCAGCATAGCAAAGCACAGGTGACACATGCAACCATTCATACAAAACCCAAATCACCAACCCCAGCCTAAGAGCAAGCCGTGTGGGCACTACTGAGACTTTCATGCCATCGCTTGCAAAGACGATATAGGGTTAGTTGCTCCACAAAAGCAAGCATCCAAGGAAAACCGCCCAGGGCTATAATTTTTCATCGCTGTAAAAATATGTTGAATTAGTCTCATAGACACTGCATTTACCCATCTGTCACTATTCCTGGCCCCACTCTCCTCTTCTGTAAATTTTTATGCATAATCAGAAGGGTATCTTTTTTTTTTTTAATTTTTTTTTTTTAACGTTTATTTATTTTTTTGGGACAGAGAGAGACAGAGCAAGAACGGGGGAGGGGCAGAGAGAGAGGGAGACACAGAATCGGAAGCAGGCTCCAGGCTCTGAGCCATCAGCCCAGAGCCCGACGCGGGGCTCCAACTCACAAACTGCAAGATCGTGACCTGAGCTGAAGTCGGACGCTTAACCGACTGAGCCACCCAGGCGCCCCAGAAGGGTATCTTTTCATGAGCCCCAAGCCCCACTTTATTTCCCTGAGTCTGGGATGCCTGTGCGGCTAACACACAGCATCCACCCCGCCCACCCCACCCCTACCTCTTCACCTCTTGCTGATGGATGCGTCCCCTGACACTCACGGGACAGGATGGCCAGGCACCCCAAGGAAAGGTCGGACAGGGCAGAGTGATGGCTGGATTTCAGCCCAGTCAAAACCCATTTTGATCCCTGAAATGTGTGTTTCTCACTGAATCCCAATTCTTCACACTTGTTTTAGGATATGACTTGACATGAAATGGGAAATATTTACTCTGTGGCACCCAGGTTGGGTCTCTACACTGATTCCATGGTGCTCATCCCCTTGGAGGGCTGCAGTTAAAGACCTGGTTGGCAGGGAGAGCCTCCCTCCCCAGACAGTTGCAGCCCTGTCTCAGTGAAACTTACTGGTGGGGGGAGATGGCGAGCAGAAAAGTGGCCAAATCCACACTGGCCACCGCACCAAGGCCCCAACCACAGCCCTGAGGACCATGCAGAAGGCCAATCTCTCACCACCTGTCCTCTCTGAGAAGCAAACAACATAGCCCCATGCATTCCTCCCATCTTTCTCTCTTTTTCTGAGAGGAAACAGTGATTAAGAATGCAGAGTTTGGATTCCTACATCAGGTTCAAATCCTGTATCTGTCATTTCCTGTGATGGCTTGGACAAATCATTTTAAAGTTTCAGTAGGTTTTGTTTCCTTCACCCATCTCGCAGAGTTTTGTAAAAATTTAAGAAGGTTATCCGTCTTGGGGCACCTGAGTGGCTCAGCTGGTTGAATGTCTGACTCTTGATTTCGGCTCAGGTCATGATCTCAGAGTTCATGAGTTCAAGCCCCATGTTGGGCTATGCATTGGCAGTGCGGAGCCTGCTTGGGATTCTCTCTGTCCCTCTCTCTCTGCCCCTCCCCTACTCGCACATGTGCTCTCTCTCTCTCTCTCTCTCTCTCAAAATAAATCACTGTAAAACAAACAAGCAAATAGATAAATAAGTAAATAAATAAACACAAAGAAGGTAACTTGTGAAAACACCCAAAACAGCAATGGCAGATAAAAAGCGAGCCCCCACAGTGGTGGACAGAGCAGTGACTTTTCTCATTAGCTCCAAGGACAGTATGACCAGGCACAGCGAGGCTAATACCTGCTGTTCCTGTGAAATGTCAGCTCTGTGACCTGAAGTTTGGTCCGTATCTCAATTCCACACGCCATAATACCAAGGCAGACCTGGAAAATGTGTCACCATGGGGATTGGGATACGGGTTGGACACCACTGTCTCACACGGTACCAGGGACTCCACTCACGGGCTGTGGGATCCAATATACCATGAGCGATGCTCCCTGTAGTTGTGTAAACTGTGGGTAGAAGGCACAAAATGCAAGAGGAATGACTCCACTCCTCTTTCGCAACCATCCCTGTGAGGGGCAAGCACCGGAATAGGAAATGAATGAGGCAATGATGATGGAAACAGGAATAGTCTGGGCAATTTTATGAATAAGAAGAGTTAATATTCCATTCCTAATTTGGTTGTGAGACCCAGCAGTGGGTGAGGCAACCCCACTCCCAGTTGCACCAAACCAACCTCGGTCTTTGACTGTGCAGTGCTGCATGGAGGGATCAGGGCGAGGGTGTGCTGGTAAATGTTTGACAACGAACTTTCTGGGAAATAAAAGCCTGATAGGTGGTATTTCCCAGTTCCCACGGTGTAAATACTTCTGTTGTGGTCATTTCCAAGATACCAACATGACCCCAGAGCTGGGAAGGGATGCACATCAGTAGGGCCATGCCTGAGAAGAGCATAGAGACATCAGAGAATGCAATAAATACAGGAGTCAAAGAGACGAGAATTCAGCAAAGTTAAAATCTGAAGAGAGGGTGACCGGGAAAAATGGAAGTTGCTCTCAAGAATGTCTACATATATTTGAAAGGATGTTGATTTTCCTGCTGTGTATAGGTTTAAACAAGATGACCCCAGTGAGTTCAAGATGTGGACATATTCAGCAAAAACCATACAAGACAGGCTGAGGAGAAGAGTCTAGAACATTTTTCTGATGTATGAGTATTAGCAAAAATACCACTAGAAAGTCAGAAAGTATAAGATTTTCTGAGCTTAAGATTAGAGGATACAAACCCAAACTCTATTCATGTCTTCAATTGTCTCTTATAAACCTGTGTAATCTAATCCTCAGGCTTCCGATTGTTCTCATCTCAGTTTCTTCCTCTATGAAATAAATATGTTGATCAAAACTTCCCCAGACATAGCACTGTAAAACTACCTGCTAAAGTAAATAACAGACCACCGAAACTTCACCGAGAGCATTTCTCCACACACACCTAAGATTGCTACAGCTCAGAATTCAAAAATAGCTTTCATTTCAGAATGATCAATTCCAGAATCCCTAAAACTAAACATCAACAAAAAAACCTGAAAACTAATTTTAAAGAATGCCACTTGCAGGTAATATCTTCTTCTTACAATAAATGATTTTTTCAGACTATATCTCCCATCAATAACTAGAAAACGTGGACAAAATATGAGAAACATTTGCTCACAAGTGTCAGAGGACCATCAAAGCAGTAAGGATTTGAACGACCAAGGTCTTTCAAGAGAATGGCAGTCAATTTTTCCCTACAGGTACTTTTACTCAAAAGTAGCAGTAGAGAGGCAGAGAGGCAGAGCATAAGCCTCAGAAATATCACAGAGCTGGGGAGACAGAGTGGAACATAGGACCCCCCAAAGAGGGTCCTACTAAATACCAAGGCTTCCAATTAGGACCCCTAAAAGGTTATTCCTTTAAGAATACATGCTTTTCTATGTAGGAGTATGTAGAAATAGATAAACCCTCACAAAAACCTAACCTGAGCTTGAATCAGCTCATAATATTGACGTGATCGATCCTTATACTTACTGTCTGCAAGAATCAAAACTAAATTCTCTTGGAAATAAGATAAAGTCACTCAAGTCTCAACCTCCCAAACTTCCATACAAAATTTTTATAATTCAACCAATAATAACTAGGAAAATTCAATCAACAAAAGGGCAAGGAACGTGAGAACCAGTGTGGCACAACACCCACTACCTAACCAGCTAAGAGTGCACCCTGCCCCCAAGTTCTCTGGTGGACACGCCCCCTCCAGACCTGGAACAGAGGTCCCCTCCTATAGCAGACCTTGGCAACATCACACACCCTGCCCCCACATTCTCCTGCAGTTTGGTGCTATTACATCTCTGGCAAACACCTTGTCTGACTCAAGCCCAAAGCAATCCTGGACTGGCCCGCTAAAACACAAGGACCAAACCCAGGCCACAACAGGCAAGGAGAGTCATTGCAGACAACTGGACTGAAGGTAAAGGGGGCTCAGCCACAACAGCAGGGCCCATGAAATGCACATCGAGACATTCCTGAAGTGCCAGCTTCTGGTGAACAGGGGACATTGCACCACAGGGCACTATAGGAACTCTTCTTCATAAGGCCACTACTTTCAAGAGCAGGAGATGAAGCTGACTTTCCTAACACACAGAAACAAACACAGAGAGTTACACAAAAGGAAGAGATAGAGGAATACGTCCCAAATGGAAGAACAGGACAGAATCACAGGAAGAGACCAAAGCAAAATGGAGATAATATACCTGATAGAGAATTTAAATTAATGGTCATAAAAATACTTACTGGACTTGGGAAAAGAGTAGAAGATCTCAATAAGATCCTTATCAAAGAGACGGAAACCATAAAAAAGTACCAGAGATGAAGAACTCAATAAATGAAATTGAAAATACATTGGGGATGAAATAAATAGTAGACTAGAAGAAGCAGAAGAATGGATCAGGGACCTGGAGGACAGAGTAAGAGAAAGCAATCAAGCTGAGCAGGAGAGAGAAAAAAAGAATAATAATAAATGAAAATAGACTTAGGGAACTCAGCAACATTATCAAGTACAATAACATTTGCATTATAGGAATGCCAGGAGAAGAGAGAGAAAGGGGAGGCAGAAAAATTATTTGAAGAACTAATAGCTGAAAGCTCCCTAAATCTGGGGAAGGAAACAGAAATACAGAGTGAGGAGTCACAGAGAGCCCCTAACAAAGTCAACCCAAGGAGGTTCACACCAAGACACATAGTAATTAAAATAGCAAAAAGTAGTGACAAAGAGAGAATTTTAAAGGCAGAAAGAGAGGGGCTCCTGAGGTAGCTACTCAGAGGTAGCTCTGTCAATTGAGGATCCAACTCTTGATTTCAGCTCAGGTCATGATCCCAGGGTCATGGGATTGAGACCTGTGAAAGACTCTCTCTCTCTTTCTCTCTCTCTCCTTCTCTCTCTCTCTCTCTCCCCCTCTGCCCCCTCTCCTGTTCACACACTCTCTCTCTCTCTAAAAAATAAAAAAATTAAAATTAAAAAATTAAAAATAAAAGCAGAAGAGAAAAGAAAATAGTTATATACAAAGGAAACCCCACAAAGCTACCAGCTGATTTTTCAGCAGAAACTTTGTAGGCCAGAAGGAAGTGGCATGATATAGGCAAAGTACTGAAAGAAAAAAAACCTTCAGCTAAGAACACTCTACCTCACAAGGCTATTGTTCAGAATAGAAGGAGAGATAAAGAGTTTCTCAGACAAACAAAAGTTAAAGGAGTTCATAACCACTAAACCACGCTGGCCTACAAGAAATGTTAAAGGGGACTCTTTGCGTGGGAAGGAAAGACTATAAGTAGGAATAAGAGAAGTAAGAAGCACAAAAGCAGCAAAATTAAGTATATTTATAAAAATTAGTCAAGGGATTCACAAAATAAAAGGATGTAAAGTATGACACCACATACCTAAAAGGTAGGGGATGGGAGGCGAGTAAAGAATGTGTTCAAACTTAAGCGATCATCAACTTAATATAGGCTGCTATATGTGTAAGATGTTATAAACGAACCTAATGGTAACCACAAATCAAAAACCCATAATAGATATTCAAAAACTAAAGAAAAAGGAATCCAAGTATATCACTAAAGAAAGCCAACGAACTGTGAGAGAACAAGAGAAGAAAGGAACAGAGAGGAACAACAAAAACAACCATAAAGCAAGCAACAAAATGGCAGTAAGCACCTACCTATCAATAATTACTTTGAGTGTAAGTGAACTAAATGCTCCAGTCATCAGTAGATAAATAGATACAGATGCAGTATATCTATACAATGGAAAATTACTCAGCCATAAAAAAGAATGAAATCTGGCCATTTGTAACAATATGGATGGATCTAGAGTATAATGCTAAGTGAAGTAAGTCAGAAGACAAGTACCATATGATTTCCCTTATATGTGGGATTTAAGAAACAAAACAAACGAAGAAAAAAGGGACAAACCAAAAGCAGACTCTTAACTACAGAGAACAAACTGATGATTGACAGAGAGAAGGTGGGTGGGGGGGGTGGAATAGGTGAAGGGGATCAAGAGTACCCTTATCACAATGATTACTGAGTAATGTATAGAATTATTGAATCATTAGATTGTACATCTGAAATTAATATAATACTATATGTTAACTACAATCGAATTTTTAAAAAAAATTTTAATGTGTATTTATTTTTGAGAGAGAGAGAGACAGAGCATGAGAGGGGGAAGGGCAGAGAGACAGGGAGACACAGAATCCAAAGCAGCCTCCAGGCTCTGAGCTGTCAGCTCAGAGCCCAATGTGAGGCACAACCTCACAAACTGTGAGATCACGACCTGAGCCAAAGTTGAACACTTAACCGACTGAGACACCCAGGTGCCCCCAGAATTAATTTTTTTTTAAAGAAGGACAAGGAAAGACAAAAACCAAAAGAAATAAAAGTAAAAAAAAAATAGAAACAAGCCCACAAAGATTATTAGAATTATATGATACAAATGTGAAAATAATTATGATTAACATGCTCATGAAAATATGGACAATTTCAGCTGAGGACCAGAAATTACAAAAAAGGAAGAAATAGAAATTTTGAACAAGATAATAAAATAACCAAAATTAAGAACTCAGTGGATGAGTTTAATAGAAATTCAAAATGATAGAAGAGTGATTTAGTCAAATGGAAAAGGATTAATAGGAATATATCCAGACTGAAGGACAGAGATCCAAAAGAACGAAAAGTACAGAATACAGCATAAGAGATATGGGACAAGAAATGTCTAATATTTGTAACTGTAACCACCTTGCCAAGTACATTTTTAGCTCCCTGTCAAAAGATGCAAACTCCTTCTAGAGGACACTCCATCAGCAAAGTAGGAGTCTTAGAGGCAGTAAAGAGACTGCTATGGTTCCAGTCCATTCTTGTGGGATCCCGATCTTCTCTTACTATCTACTTTTTACTTCAGGTGTTCAGGAGAAACACCTTCCCCTAGAGTATTGAACCAGCTTAGGCAATTTCACATGGTCAAAACCCTATAATAAATCTCTCTGTGTGTCTACACATAGATCTTCCATTGGTTCTGTTTTTGTGATAAACCCTAATGCAGGATAGAAACAATATTTAAAGAGATGACAACTGATTTTTTAAAACTGATGAAAGACATCAAAATACAGATTCAACATTACATTGTACAACTGAAACTGATATAATGAAACTGAAACTGATATGTTGATTATACCTCACTTGAAAAAAAAAACAGATTCAAGAAACATGATAGACTTGGGGCACGTGGGTGGCTCAGTCGGTTAAGCATCTGACTCTTGATTTCAGTTCAGGTCATTATATCATGGTTTATGAGTTTGAGCCCCACATCAAGCTCACACTGAATGCAGAGCCTGCTTAGGATCCTCTCTCTCTCTTTCTCTCTCTCTCTCCCTCCTTCCCTCCCTCCTTCTCTCTCTCTCCCCCCCCCTTCTTTCTCTGCCTTTCCCCCTCTCATGCTATCTCTCCCTCAAAATAAATAAACTTTAAAAAAAGAATCATGATAGCCTTAATCCCCAAGCATAATTATAAAGAAGCACACATCATAGAAAAAACTGCTATGAAGCAAAACAAAGAGTAAATCTTAAAAAGGAACAGAACACCAGCAAATACTGGGAAGGCTGTGAAGCATAAGGAACTCTAATTCACTACAGGTGAGAATACAAAATGGTACAGCCAATATGGAAGACAGTTTGGCAATTCTTACTAAACTAAACATACTCTTACCATACAATCTAGCAATCATGCTCCTCATGGTCTTTGGCATTTACCTAAATGAATGAAACCTTATGTCTACACAAAAACTGACCTATAGATGTTTGTGGCAGCTTTATCCACAATTATAAAAACTAGGAAGCAACGAAGAGGTCCTTCAGCAGGTCAGTGAATAAATAAACTTGAGTTACCCAGGGGCACCTGAGTAGCTCAGTCAGTTACGCGTCCAACTTCAGCTCAGGTCATGATCTCATGGTTCATGGGGTCAAACCATGCAGCAGGCTCTGTGCTTAAAGCCCAGAGCCTGGAGCCTGCTTTGGATTCTGTTTCCCTCTCTCTCTGCCCCTCCTCCACTCACATTCTCTCTGTCTCTCAAAAATGAATAAGCATTTTAAAAAATTAAGAAAAAAACTTTAGTAACCCAGACAATGGGAAATCAGTCACTGCTAAAAAAAAAAAAAAAATGAACCATCAAGCTATGAAAAGACATGGAGGAACCCTAAGTGCATATTTTTAAGTGAAAGAAGCCAATCTGAAAAGGCTACATAGTATATAATTCGTTCATATTCATAGTATATGATAACATAGTATATAATTCATTCATATTCATAGCATATGATATCCCAGAAAAGGCAAAACTATGGAGACAGTTAAAAAATCATGGGTGGTTGCTAGGGGGTCGGGCAAGGACAAAAAGGAATTGGAGGAGTACAGAGGGTTTTTAGGGCAGTGATACACTTCTGTACAGCACTATAATGATGGAGACATGTCATTATACATTTCTCAAAACCTACACAACCCATAGCATGAACAACAGCAAGAGTGAACCCTTATTTAAACTATAATGGTGTGTCAATGCAGGCTCATCGATTGTAACAAATATACCACTCACATGCAGGATGCTGACAGTAGGGAAGGTTATGGAGGGGCAAGCAGGTGATATACGGGAACTCTGCTTTTGGCTCAATTTTGCAATAAACCTAAAACTTCTCTAAAAAATAAAAGTTTTTGAGAAACAACCAGAAAGACCTATTACCATCAAGGACGCAACAGTAAGACTGACAACAGACTTTTTGATAGGAACAATAGAATACAACAGACAGTAAAATAACAATTTCAAAGGACTACAAGAATATAACTTCCGACCTCTAAAATTAGACATTGGGCCCAACAAAGCTGTCCTTCAAACACTGAAGGCAAGCTGTTTAGGGATGGAGAAAGTTGGAAAGAGCATTGCTCCCACACTAAAATGGAAACAGCTGGACAACATGAACATTGCTTACTCTCCGAAAACCATCAGAGAACTCGGGTTGCAGAATAACCAGGTGAGAGAGACCAATAAAGAGAGATGGTCCAACTCGGGTGAAAGATTGCTGGTTTGCCCGGGACAGATGCAGGTGGACACTAGTGAGAAGAGTTCAGCTGGGTAGATAATGACCTGCTGAGAGCAGACTCTGCACTGGCAGGTACATAAAGCCCTTAGCAGTCGGAGAAATCAGAGCCAGCACCCACTTCAGGCCCTTTGTCCTTGGACCCTACCAGGAACTCCCAGGATTCGGAAGAGTCCTATGAAAGAGCTCCTTGAGGTGGAGACCTGGAGGAGAGGGAGAGCAGGTGCAATGAGAGAGCAATACCAAGCCCGCCTGTGTTCTTTTCCTCTGTCTTGTCTAGGAAACGAAAGCCTGTACAAGGAAGGGCAACAAAAACCATTGCCCTTAGGACACTAATGAAAACACACCGCAGCATAAGGAAGGGAAGTAGCAAAAAATAATACCCTATTCCACTGGGGAGAGCAGGACACGAAGATGCACCGGGCCCAGAACTCTAGTTAGAGGCTGATACAGAAACAAGTCACCCTCTCTTTCTCTCTCTGCACTTCCAACATATTGGATGAACTCATTCCAATCATTTTTCCAGCTTTACTGATGTATAATTGGCAAATAAAAATTATATATATTTAAAGGGTACAGTGTAATGATTTGATAGACCTATATACTATGAAATGATTGCCATACTCAATCGAACTAACAGAATAGTGGCACACTGAAAAAGCAGCACTTCTGAGGCACAGGGACGGCCCTGCCTAAGACAAAGGTTTAATTAGAACAGAGAACCCACACACACACCCATTACCTCCCCATCACAAGGATGAGTAGCACCAAATAACAAAGAATGGTGCAGGACAGCTGGCAGGGAGAGATAAGAGAGACAAGGGCATAGAAAGGGACCTCTGGGGTACAGCAGCACAAAAGGAAGACCTGAAAATGAGGAGGGAATATCCTAAAGAAAAAACCCTCTGGCGAGTCTGCCCCCACCCTAAACACTAGATGTCATTAGAGAAGTTTGAAGCCTGTAGTATACTTAAGGTCACCATAGCAACAACAAACCTTCAGCCCAGCCCCATTCCTATCTAGCTGAATTCAAGTCCCTTCACTAAAGACTTTGCAGAAGAAAAAGTACGCACATTCCAGGCAAAAAAAAAAAAAAAACAAGCTATGGATTCCACTCTCTACTATCTATGCAAGACATATGGCTCTCAACAAAAAATAATGAGGCTTGTTAAAAGGCAAGAAAAAAGACGACACATTCAAAGTGACAAAGCAATGATCAAAACAGTACTCAGGACACCCATGTTGGAACTACCTAATGGGAACTGTCTACTACAATGATTCTAAAGAACCATGATTATTATGTTAAAGGCTAAATAACTATGATGATTATGATTATTATTGTGATTATTATGTTAAAGGCTGTAAGGGAGAATGTAGAAACCAGGCAGGATCAGATGGGCAATTTCAGCAGAGAGACTGAAACTCGAAACAAGCATCAACTACAAGAACTAAAAATTAAAAAGAAAAAAAAAAAAACTAATAGAGAAGAAGGTCTTCAATGAACTCATCAGTAGATTTGACCCGGCTGAGGAATGAAACAGTAGTGAAACAGAAAACACATTTGTTGGAACACACATACAACTTCATATATTATATTTAAATTGCTGAAAACAAAAGACAATGATGAAATCTTAAAGTCAGCCAGAGAAATACCACATATGACATACAGAGGAACAAAATAAGAATGAAGCAGATGATTCTTTTCATCTGAACTCATGCAAGCTAGAAGATACTGGAGTGACATCTTCAAGTGTTGAAAGAAAAAAAGACTGCCAGCCAGGATCTTCTGCATGACAAAAAAAAAAAAAAAAAAAGAGGGAGAAATACTTTCTTAAATACTGAAGGAATTCAGGGCTAGCAGATACGCTTTAGAAGAAATGTTAAATGGCATTATTTAGGCAGAAAAATATATACTATCAAACAGAAACATGGATCTACACAAAGAAATGAAGAATATTAGAAATGGAACAAATGAAGTTTAAAAAAAGTGTTTCTTATTGTAATTTTTTCAATGTTTTTACTTATTTTTGAGAGAGAAAGAGCAAGAGAGAGCACAAGCAGGGAAGGAACAGAGAGAGAGGGAGACACAGAACCCAAAGTAGGCTCCAGGCTCTGAGCTGTCAGCACAGAGCCTGACACGGGGCTCGAACTCGTGAACCTCAAGATCATGACCTGAGCCGAAGTCGGGCTCTCAACCGACTGAGTCACCCAGCACCCCAAGTGTTTCTTATGTTTAAGTGCTTTAAAAGATAACTGACAACCTCAAAGGAAAATAGTAACCATGTAGCGTGTGTTTTATTACATATAAAAAAGAAAATAGACAATAATGGCACGAAGAATGAAAGGAATTGAGTATACAGCTGCAACATACTTACACTACATGTGAAGTGGTATAATGTTACTTGAATGTAATTATTAATTAAAGATATATATATTGCAAACCCTAGAGCAATCATTAAAATAAATTTTAATTTGTACTATTAATGTCAATAGAGAAGAGTAGAAATTTTTAAATGTTCCCTGAACATAAGAGAAGGCAGGAGAGGGGCGCCTGGGTGGCTCAGTCGGTTAAGTGTCCAACTTCGGCTCAGGTCATGATCTCGCAGTTCGTGAGTTCAAGCCCCGCATCGGGCTCTGCGCTGACAGCTCGGAGCCTGGAGCCTGCCTTCGGATTCTGTGTCTCCCTCTCTCTCTGCCCCTCCCCTACTCACACTCTGTATCTCTCGTGCATGCTCTCAAAAATAAATAAACACTTTTTTAAAAAATGTTTTTTTAAAAAGAGAAGGCAGGAGAAAAAAGGACTAAAAACGAAGATAGAACAAATAGAAAATGGCCAACAAGGCGACAGATTGTAATCCAGCTATACTGGTGATGACATTAAATGTGAACAGTCTATTTAGGTCTTTCATCCATTTTGAATTTATTTTTGTGTATGTGTAAGACAGTGGTTCAAGTTCATTCTTCTGCATGTAGCTGTCCAGTTTTCCCAACACCATTTGTTGAAGAGGCTATCTTTTCCCATTGGATATTCTTTTCTGCTTTGTCAAAGATTAGTTGACCGTATTGTCGTGAGTCCATTTCTGGGTCCTCTATTCTGTTCCATTGATCTATGTGTTTGTTTTTGGGCCAGAACCATACTGTCTTGATGATTACAGCTTTGTGATATAGCTTGAAGTCCAGGATTGTGATGCCTCCTGCTTTGGTTTTCTTTTTCAAGATCGCTTTAGCTATTCAGGGTATTTTCTGGTTCCATACAGATTTTAGAATTGTTTGTTCTAGCTCTGTGAAAAATGCTTGTGATATTTTGATAGGGATTGCATTGAATACGTAGATTGCTTTGGGTAGTGTAGACATTTTAACAATATTTGTTCTTCTCATCCATGAGCATGGAAGAAGACATGAAGAGACACTTCTCCAAAGAAGACATCCAGATGGCCAACAGACACATGAAAAAATGCTCAACATCACTCATCATCAGGGAAATACAAATCAAAACCACAATGAGATACCACCTCACACCTACCAGAATGGCTAAAATTAACAACTCAGGAAACAACAGATGTTGGCAAGGATGTGGAGAAAGGGGAACCCTCTACACTGTTGGTGGAAACACAAACTGGTACAGCCATTATGGAAAACAGTGTGGAGGTTCCTCAGAAAGTTAAGACAGAACTACCCTATGACCCAGAAATTGTGCTACTAGGTATTTATCCAAAGGATACAAAAGTACTGATTTGAAGGGACACATGTACCCTGACATTTATAGCAGCAATATCAACAATAGCCAAACTATTGGCTTTCCAAACTATGGAAAGAGCCCAACCATTCTTTGACTGATGAATGGATACAGAAGATGTGATTTATCTATCTATCTATATATCTATTTATATATATACACATATATATGGAATATTACTCAGACATCAAAAAGAATGGAACTAGAGTTGGGGTGCCTGGGTGGCTCAGTCAGTTAAGTGTACAACTCTTGATTTTGGCTCAGGTCATGATCTCACGGTTCGTGGGTTTGAGCCCCACACCAGGCTCTGTGCAGACAGCATGGAAAGAATGGAACTAGAGTCTATTATGCTAAGCGAAATAAGTCAGAGAAAGACAAATACCATATGATGTCACTCATATGTGGAATTTAAGAAACAAAACAGATGAACATAGGGAAAGGGGAGGAAAAATAAAATAAGATAAAACCAGAGAGGGAGGCGAACGATGAGAGACTCTTAACTATAGAAAACAAACTGAGGGTTGCTGGAGGGTGGTGGGTGGAGGGATGGGCTAAATGGGTGATGGGCATTAAGAAGGGCACTTGTCATTAAAAATTTTTTAAGAATAATAATAAGGGCACCCGTGGGGCGCCTGGGTGGCTCAGTCAGTTAAGTGTCCAACTTCAGCTCAGGTCATGATCTCATGGTTCATGGGCTTAAGCCCCGCTTCGGGCTCTGTGCTGACAGCCCAGAGCCCGGAACCTGCTTCAGATTCTGTGTCTTTCTCTCTCTGTGTCCCTCCCCTGCTTGCTCTCTCTCTCTCTCTCTCTCTCTCTCTCTCTCTCTGTCTCTCAAAAATAAATAAACATTAAAAAAATTTTTTTTTTAAAGAGAAGGGCACTTGCTGTGATGAGCACTGGGTGTTATATATAAGTGATGAATCACTGAATTCTACTTCTAAAACCAATTTAAAAAAAAAAAAAGAGGAACATCATTGTGTGATGATAAGGGGGTCAATTCTCCAAGAAGACAAAACAAGCCTAAAGTGGATGCACCCAACAACACGGCTTCAAATTACATAAAGCAAGAACCAACAGGGGGCGCCTGGCTGGCTCAGTGGGTTAAGCTTCCAACTCTTGATGTCAGCTCAGGTCATGATCTCATGGTTCGTGAGATGGAACCCCGTGTTGGGCTTTGTGCTGACAGCATGGATCCTGCTTGGGATTCTCTCTCTCCCTGTCTCTCTGCCCCTCTCCCTCTCACACACATGTGCCCACATGCTCCCTCTCGCTCTCTTTCTCTCTCAAAATAAATAAACATTTCTTTAAAAAAGAACCGACAGAACTGAAAGAAGAAACAGACAAATCCACAATTATAGCTGGAGACTTCAATACTCCTCTGTCAGTAATCAATGGGACAAGTAAACGGAAGGTCAGTAAAAATATAGAAGACCTGAACAATACTATCGATCAAATCAACCTAATTGACATTTACAGAACATTGTTTATAAGTGCACATGCAACATTCATCAAGAGAGACCATATTCAGACCATAAAACAAACCTTAACAAATTGTAAAAGATAGAAATCACATACAGTGTTCTCAGACCGTAATGGAATTAAATCAGAAATCAATAACGGAATGATATCTGGAAAAATCCCCAAATATTTGGAAAGAAATACTGCAATTCTAAATTACCCATGAGCCAAAGAGGAAGTCTTAGAGGAACTTAGAAAACGTCTGAAACTGGATGAAAATGAAAATACAGCATATCGAGATCTGCGAGATGCAACTAAAGCAGTGTCTAGAGAGACGTTTGTAGCATTCCGTGGTTATATTAGAAAAGAAGAAAGGTCTCGAATCTATCATCTAAGCTTAAACCTTACCAACTTAGAAAAAAGTAAACCAAACTCAACGCTAGCAGAAGGAAGGAAACAAAGAGCAGAAATCGACGACCTTGAAAACAGAGAAATGAAGGCAGAGTAAAGAAATGTTCAGAAAAACACAATTTGACAAAATTCATCATCACCAGACCCGCCCTAAAGGAAATTACTGAGACAAGTTTTCAGGTAAATGCAAAACGACAAATGAAATCAGAGCGACAGTGCATTAGTCTCCTACTGCTGCCAGAATAATTCACCACAGGCGTGGTGGTGCAAAGCTACCTGAGTGTATGATTGCACCGTTCTGGACATCGGCAGTCCAAAACGGGTCTCACAGGACGAAACCCAAGGGGCAGGCAGGGCTGCATTCGTCAGGAGACTCCGGGGAGAACCCATTACCTTGCTTTTCCAGCTTCTGGATCCCATGAGTTCTCCGGATCACGGCCCCATTCCTCCACCTTCAAAGCCAACTCCTTGGACTGAGTCTTTCTCACACCGCCATTTTCCTGATGCTCCCTCCTCTGCCTCCCTCTTCCACATTTAAGGACGCTTGTGATCACACTGCCCAACCAGAGAATCCAGGATAATCTCCCTATTTTCAAGTCAACTGATCAGCAACCTTAATTCCCCTTTGTCATATAACCTAACATAGTCACAGTTCCAGAGATTGGGATGTAACATCTTTGCATGTGGGGGCATTTTTCTGTCTACCACATACAGGAGGAAATGAAGGACAAGGAAAACAATGACAATAAGGGTAAACCTAACAGATTATTGACTGTTAAAACGGCAATGACAATGAGAATTTGTGGGGTCTTAGATATATGAAGAAATAAGCTACATGGAAAAAACAGAGCTCACCAGGCAGGATCAGAGGCAAATGGAATTGAAGTTTTCAAGGTCTGTGTGCCATCCAGGAAGAAATGTCTGCACGACTTCTCGTTCAGTTTTCATGTGGCAGTGCGGCCATAATCTCTAGGCCCCCGGGTCTCCAGGCAAAGAAAGTAGACCTAACAACTGACGGAGAGGGGACATGGAATCATTTTGAAATATCCAATAGTCCAAAAGACAGGCGAGAACGGAAATAAAAGGAAACATGGAACAAACGGGACAAACAGGAAACAAGCTGTAAGATGACAGCGTTAGGTGCAAAGATCGCCATTGGAGAAATCTATGGCCAGAAAATTGACACGCATTTGCTCCAAGCCCACGGCTTCTTAGTTGTAGACAGCAGAGAGCGGTCCTGAATCCCCGCCGCTATCAACCAAGCCCTGTGGCGCCCAGGCCTGGCCACGTCCGGGGAGCTCCTGTCTGCCCCGTATCACCTGGGCCCTGTCTGAGAGCTCGCAGAGATGGGGACCTCCTGCCTCTGGAGCAGCCCACATCTTCCTGGGACTCTGCTCCCACTTGCGTTAGTAGCGATTAATCTAAGGTGACACACACCCAGAGCAGCCCCGAATTTTCTCCCGGGGATGGAGGTGGCGGTGGGGAGAGGAGAAAGGAGAAAGAAAACGTGTGGTTTTGCCTGGGAAACCAGAGACATCCGTAGGAGACCCTGGTGCTTAATGACGTTTAGAATGAGTGACTGACGTGCACACACGTGCTCCAGGTGAATACGGTACTTCCACCGGCTGAAGCACAAAAACCAATAGAAAAAGGTGGGGACCGCCAGGGGTTTAAAAACCAGGTGAATGACAGGCAGGAAGGAACACAGTGATCAGGACTCCCCAGCATGCGGACCCCAGTGGGGCTCACTTGATTTCAACTATAGGAAAATCAGGTAGCATCTAAAAAAACCCAATACTCTACTTCTGTGTCCCAAATGTCCCCATGGAGGGGAGTGTACAGGGGGAGGTACACATGGGATGAGGCCATTAAGAGATGATGCAACAGGGGCGCCTGGGCCGCTCAGTTAAGCGTCCGGCTTCAGCTCAGGTCATGATCTTACAGTTTGTAATTGGAGGCCCGTGGGGGACTCTGTGCTGACAGTGTGGAGCCTGCTTGAGGCTCTCTGTCTCTTCCTCTCTCTCTCTGCCCCTCCCCACTTGTATTCTCTCTCTCTCTCTCTCTCTCTCTCTCTCAACATAAATAAAACTTAGACAAAAGGTATGGTGTAACAAACATGCTGTTGACATAAGTCAGAACAAAACATCTATGCAGAAATAAAAATTTTAGGGAAAGAACTTTGAGTCCATAGCAAATATTGATCAATTTTTCAGCACTTTACATTGAAATGACTAGACAACTTAAAAACACATTATTTTAAGTGTCTTCATATCCAATCTTCAAAGTGAAAGATTTACTTTTAAACAGAAAAAGCTACGTTTAGCCATTGGGATGAAAAATCACATGCTTTGCGCAGTTGTTTTCCTGAGAAATGTGCTTTTTTCTATTACATGTGTTTTTACGTTAGATATTTAACATAAAGACCAGCATCGATCTTGAAAGTATGTGGGAGATTGTGTGGCTTAAGAGGACGAGGAATCTTACCGACGTTCACCAACCCAACTACCACCCCCCACGACTGACCTTCCACCAGCCTGGCTGAAACCTGAAACTCTGCAATGACAGTTTTATTCCTTTGTTTTCAACTCCTGCCCCTGACTCATGACTCCAGCTGATTTGTAAATGTCCACGAGGAGATAATACACTAAGTCTGGGGTGGAAATAAACAGCTCTAAACTGCCATGCCTATAGCCCCATCCATGCAGACGTTGGTCACTGATCCTGGCACTCTTCCCTCTGAGCCAAGATGAGGCTACAAAAGCTTCTACAGGTCAGTCCTCAGGCAGCAACTTCCATTTGGCTGGAGTTGTCCTCAACCTTATCTGGCACTTACAATATTCGTTCAATAAGCCTTTAATGCACTTTACTATGTGCCAGGCAGGATGCTCAGATGATCTTCTGAGAAGAGGCTAAGATAGAAAAACATACTAAAGGCATCAAAAACGAACTTCATCCTACTTCACAATTGTGCCAAGCCTTGCCCACGGTAAAGACACAGATTGCGTCCATCGACAGGAAAATGGATACATAGATTATCCTATATCCAGAGTAGAATAATACCCAGCAGTAAAAATTAACTACAGCTACATGCTACAACATCAACAAATCTTGGAACACGAGTGATTAAGGGAAAAAAGAAAAGAAAAGAAAAATGCTAGTCCCAGAAGACTATGATGAATGTAGAGGGAGGGGTGGGAGAAAAGCATATAAATAGATGTAAGATATTTATTGGGTTCAGTGGTAGATTCTTAGGTATCCATCCATTATATTACAATAAAAATAACATCTATGCATGGACTAATAATGAGACTGTGGCATGAAACAAGGATTACGGCTAATCCAATTCTGTGCACTGGGGTCTATTTGAAGGAGAAAGGACATATTGTAGGTATTTTGTTGAGAAAGCCAGACCAAGGATCATAAAAGCTAGTCTACAGGCTCCTTGGACCAACCCTAGGAATCTGCATCACCACAGGAATTCTGTAAGGACAGAAAGCAACCCAGAGAAGAGGCATTGCAGAAAGGGCAATGTGTGAAGTTCAATTGACTAGTTCGAAAAAAAAAAAATCGAGAGGCCAAAAAGCCTTCAGCCATTTCAACAAATCAATTCATGCTATTCATATTTTCTTTACTTTTGAAGGGAAGTTTGGAATACCCTAAGGAGCACTTTAGTTCTGAAATTGCTGGAGTAAATAAGAGAAATGTTACAGAACTCATTTCTAAAAGAACAAGAGAACCATATTAACAGATTGACAGTATTCATAGGTTAATTAGGAAATCTGTTGGTGCTGTTAAGAAACTTGGCATATTTTAATTTAGATTGACGTTCCTCGAGGTATAGGTATAAGTGACGTTCATTCAACAACAGTGAGATGTCACACAGTCTGCGAGAGACTGATGTCTGGAGAGCGTTTACAGTTGAGCAGTACGTAAAATGTGTTCTGGAGCGCTACGGATGTTTTCTAATCAAACTTACGTCTTTGAAACTATTCAGGATGTGAAACTGATGTGCACGTGAGATGAAAGAAAGGAGTTAAAAGAAAAAGAGCCATTGAGCTGATTGGAAACTGATTAAACAGGAACACATAACTAGTGTCTTCCTGTGGCCAACATTTTAAATATGGCCACCACATCTGTGAGGGGAGGTTCAGAAAGCCCTCTTGACTATTTAGGATGGTATCTATTGAACTGAATCTTAAAGAGTCAGATGATGAAAGAATAGATTGTTGGCAGGAGCACGGAGAACATTTCTATACGGTCACCCAGAAACCAGGAGATGGCTTTCAGGAATGGTTGCCTCCTAGAGTTTTTACCGCATCACCTCACTTAGTCCTCACAAGAACCCTCACGCACTGAAAACTCTTCCTACCCACAATTTCAGACAACCGTTAAGAAAGATTGAGTTGGGGTGCCTGGGTGGCTCAGCGGGTTAAGCGTCCAACTTTGGCTCAGGTCATGATCTCACAGTTTGCGAGTTCGAGCCCCACGTTGGGGCCCTTCTCTCTCTGCCCCTGACCCATTCATGCTGTGTCTCTCTCTCTCTCTTTCTCTAAA
Source organism: Panthera uncia (assembly GCF_023721935.1). Taxonomy (NCBI): domain Eukaryota; kingdom Metazoa; phylum Chordata; class Mammalia; order Carnivora; family Felidae; genus Panthera; species Panthera uncia. Next base: position 73,533 of record NW_026058013.1, on the reverse strand, counting down.
ATAAATAAACATACATATATATGTAACTAACTTAAGTAAAGGGGCACCTCGATGGCTCAGTCAGTTGAGCACCCATTTCCTGATTTCAGCTCAGGTCCTGATCTCAAGTTGTGGGACCCAGTCCCGCATGGGGCTTTACTCCGAGCATGGAACCTGCTTAGGATTCTCTCTCTCCCTCCGCCCCTCTCCCCCATTCTAGCTCTCTCTCTCTCTCAAAAAATTAAAAAACAGAAAAATAAAAAGATTCAGGTAAAAAGTCATAGAGCTAGACAGCAGCACAGCTAACAGAAGCAAAATTTACCTGACCCCGAAGCCAGGTCCCCCGTTATCAGGCAGAGGGGACAGGCGCTGGCTGAAGAGCCTCCTGATTGAGTGGTGCCACTGCAGTGGGGGAGGGAAGCCCAGGACGGATGGTCAGCACGCAGACTTCTACTGGATTCCTTGTTTGCACTGTGGCTCTGCCTTCAGCCGAGCCTGGCGTCCCCAAGTCTCAGGTCTCCACTTTGCCTCTTCGGCCCGTCGCACATGCGTCCTGCTCAGGAGTGAAGCTGCCTGCCTTTCCTGCGGGAGAAGACAAGGGATCTCTGTTGGTCAGGACGGTTCTCACTGCTTCAGAGACTTTCGGCCAATCCTGCTTTTGCCCCCACGTGCAACTCTAGGAAGCTGCTGGTGACTTCAGGTGCCGAGGCTTTTTCCCGCCTGTGGCTCACCTCAGCCTGTGTCCGGGTTTCTTCTCTGGTCAACCTAAGTGATAGCTTTCTCCTGCTGCAAAATCGAGAACCACCATCCCTCTGACTTCGAACCTCCGGACGGTGGCCGCTTGCCATGGACATCCCCACCCTGTTCCCTTTGTCCTTGTGGGTCGAGGCCTTTTCTGTGCCTATATTATCATTTTAGGGCAATTTTCAGAGAAAGCAGCTATAAACACATTTGTTCCATCTGCCATGCTCAGCTGGCTCTTGTGAAACAAAAGTATGTGAAACAAGAAATACGTGTGCCTAAACCCTTATGTGATCTAAGAGTTTGGGGTGGCCTACTTGCGACGTGCAAAATGTTAACAGCGCCCCCCCATGTCCCCCTGCCCCGCCCCGCCCCACCCCGGAAGCTCTAATTGTAAACAGGTGACTGCACACGTTTTCCTCAAAGATGACCACCTACAGTCATAAGGTCTCCTTCAAGCCTGGAGAAAGAAAGGTGAGAAAATCCAACGCCAGCCGCCCACAGTTGTTCATGTCTCCAGTAACAAGGCCATCATTTGCAGGCATGAGTTAGACTACGTGTCACAAAGCTTAGCGACTGTTATTTTAGGATGAGAGTACGAAACGGTGCAGCCGCCTAACTTGTACCGTTGCCAGAGCTCTGGACACTTTGAGACTTCTAAGTCTTGAAACTGTAAAACAGAGGAAGAATATTTCCCTTGTAAAGGGAATGGATGTCATTTTCTCACCCTGGTCCTTGGGCGCCACAACGAAGCTAACCAAGCCAGTTGTCTGGGTTGTGTTTCTGATGCCCGGGGTGGCGAACCTCTGCTGATCGCTGACACTAACTGAATGAGCAGTTGCCTCGTCCGGTCCAGACGCCTGGCGCGGGCACTGAGAAGCTGGGAGGAGACCGGAGCAGACCGTAACCTGAGACCGATGCCCGAATGCTTCCCTCGGGCCGCCCTGAAAAGAAAAACTGTAACAAAAGCAATTATGCAAGGTGCCACCTCTGTGGCTCAGCCTGGCGATAGGAGACCTTGGGGAACACTGTCCTGAGAGCCTCTGTTCATTTGTCCGTCTTCCCTCCGTTTGAAACTGAAGCTCTACATCGTTCCGTTTCCCAAAGTTAAATTATATAAATTACAATAAAAAGGAGGAACCGAATATGAAGATGTGCCACAAGTTTTTAACCTCTTGCTTCCTTGTGATAGGCCTGCTGCATGCTTTGCCACTTAGCAATGTTTTCCCTGGAGAATAGAGAAAGCCCGCCTCACCGAGCCCCACAGGAAAAAGGAAGGGTCACAGGTGGATTTCTTCACTGCTAATCATCTCAGATATAAAAGGGAAGTGAACAAAGCTGTCCAACATTTGGGAAATGTAAATTACAATAGTGAGATACCAGAACATGCCAGTGAGAACGACCCGAGTCCAGAACAATGACAACACCAAATGCTAGTGAGGCTGTGGAAACAAGAACTTTCCGTTCGTTGCTGCTGGGAATGCAAAGCAATTCCAGGACAGTTTGGCAATTTCTTGCAAAACTAAACATACTCTTACCATATGATCTAGCATCGTCCTCCTTGGAATTTTACCTAAATGAAGAGAAACGTTATGCCTACACAAAAACCGACCCATAGATGTTTGCGGCAGCTTTGTTCGTAATTGTCAAAAGTAGGAGGCAACCAAGATGCCCTTCAGCAGATCAGTGAATGAACTGTAGTGACGCAGACAATGGAACATCATTCACTGCTAAAAAGAAATGAGCTATCAAGCCACAAAAAGACATAGAGGAACCCTAAGTGCATAATACTAAGTGAAAGAAGCCAATCTGAAAAGGCTGCACACTCTGTGACTCCAACCATATGACATTCTGGAAAAGGCAGAACGATGGAGATGGCTTTAAAAAGAAAGAAAAAAGATTGGTGGTTGCTAGGGGTTCAAAAAAGGAAGGAATTGGAGGAGTACAGAGGGTTTTTAGGGCAGTCACAAAATTTTATATGACCCTACAATGATGGAGACATGTCACTGTACATTTGCCAAAGCCTACACAACCCCATAGCACAAACAACACCAAGAGTGAACTCTTATGTAAACTTTAATGATGTGTCAATGTAGATTCATCAATTATAATAAATGTACCACTCACATGCAGGATGCTAATTGTAGGGGGAGTTGTGGGGAGGAAGGCCAGGGGGAATATGGGAACTCTGCTTTCTGCTCAATTTTGGAATGAACCGTAAAAAACTACTCTAAATACCAAAGTCTTATTTTTTTAAGTAAATTCATCTCAGCTCTATGATCAGCTTCCATCCCTGAATTTGACCAAGCATGGTCTCCTCTTCCCCTGTCCTTGGGAGGGAGATGGTCACCATTTAATCTTTTGAAAAGAAGGGAAGACAGGTGCCTGGGTGGCTCAGTCGGTTAAGCATCTGACTCTTGATCTCGGCTCAGGTCGTGATCTCACAGTTCACAGGTTCAAGCCCTGCATCAGGCTCTGTGCTGATGGTACAAAGCCTGCTTTTGATTCTGTCTCTCCTTCTCTCTGCCCCTCCCCTGCTTGCGCTCTCTCTCTCTCTCTCTCTCTCTCTCTCTCTCAATAAATAAATAAATAAATAAACAAAGTTTTTTAAAGAAAGGAGGACCGAAATAATGGAAGGAAGGAATAGAGGGAGAAGCCTCATCAGCAGAGGGCTGAGAAACCAGGATGGGTGTTAACTTATTCTTATTATATTAGTTTTGTATTGTTGCCTAACAAATTAACATCAGCTTAACGGCTTCACACAACATGCATCCATCATCTCATAGTTTCTGTATGTCAGGAGTATGACATACAGGCTTAGCTGGTTCCTCAGCTCAGGATCTCACAGAAAACTGGGCTGCATTTCATCAGAGGCTCAGGTGAGGAAAGATTCACATCCAAGCTTGCTGGCAGAATTAGTTTCCTTACAGGCATAGAACTCATAGCCACTTGCTTCCTCAAGGAGAGAGTCCCTAACCTCAGGGATGGTTCCAGTCCCTCCTTTTAAGGCTTTCAACCGATGAAGTCAGCCTACCCAGGATAAGCTTTTTGATTAACTCAAAATCAACTGATTTAGGACCTCAATTTCAAAACCTGTTCATCTTTACCATATAACATGAACACAGGAGTGACATCCCATCACTGTTGCTGTATTGCATTGGCCAGAAACAAGCCACAGTTTCCACGAACACTCAGAGAGGGATCGTGCAAAGAAGTGACTCACGGGGAGTCACCTTATGGAATGTCCACCACAATTACCCCATATTTTCTGTAGTAGAAAATAAAAGGAACTGTTGTAAAGGATTTTTGACTGATGTCAGTCTCTTGGGTTTCTGAATCATTTCCTCACTGAACTATAAAAAGAACAGATTAATCAATTTAGGGCCTGGCTAGGGAAGCACAGTCTCTCCTAAACGTTGACCAAGAAATGCGTCATTTGAATGTGTCCATTTGGGGAAATGGCGCAAAATGTCGTAAACACTCTGGCTGACTTTTGGCTGCTGGTCACACAAAGCAGTGAAAGATGGCCAGACCACAGGCTTATGAGATGAACAGTAGTAATGTTTTAAAAACATGTCCTGCCCTATTCTTTTCACCTTTCTAAACGCCCGCCCCCAGTCTGCTCCATTGGGCATCTGTCTGTCTGCGGGATGGTTAGGATTTGTTACCAAAAGAATGCCAGGAGAAGGACCTTGGCCTCTGACATGCACAAATGGGTTTTATTTTGCAGCAAGAAAATAAGCTTGAAGGACAGGCTACCGTCTTAGGAAAGGATTGTCCGTATTCCTGAATATCCCCTGTTAGGTACCAGCATCGTCAGGCATTCTAGCAGACGGGCCCTGGGCCGAGATGGGATTCCATCCTTGGAGCCCCAGCAGTGGGAGGAGAAGCCGACAGCAGGCCGTGTGGAGGATGCAGCAGAGAGCATCCCAAGCCAGGGGGTCCAGCCAGCCAGGGTAAATCTGCCCCCGCCACAAATGTCCCTGTGATACCCTGGGCAGGCTGCTGCCAGCCGTGGTGAGGACACTGCCCTCATCCCAGAGGAAACGAACACTGGTTCCAAGGAGCCAGTTTTCCCAGCTGCTCTAAGATAGGCAAGCCTTGCGTCCACCCGTATACTCGGATGTTATCTTAATGAGATAACATCCCATTTATAGGAAACAATAAGCCCACAAAACAATACTATATATTTTCTATCAGTACAACCCTATATATGTAAGGGCAGAGAAGTGGGTACAGATACATATATATACCAGCCCAGGGGAAAGGGGCTGGGCCTCACAGCCAGAAGGGGGGGGGGTGCAACTTGACCAAACACTGACTTCAGAGTTACGTATGTCATCAAAACTTAATTCATGAGAAGAATCATTTGGGGATCCTGTTCAAATACACATTCTCTGGCCCCACCCCAGACATCGGGACGCAGTCTCTGATGGGCGGGCCACCAGGATTCTGCATGTTTAGTAGGCATCTCAGGAGCTTTGCTGTGGAACACCAATGCCCACCTGCAGACCTGCATTTCTGAACTGCTGTACAAGATTGTGTTTGTTCCAACACTCATTGGCTGAACTTTGTCAGTAGCAGGCATGAGGTTTGAGTCATACCGGAATGCTCTCAAGGTCTGCCAAAGCAGGAAAACAGCTGCCTCCGACACCAACGGTGAAGACATTCTCTACTAGAATGTTCTCTAGGATAACAAGGGTTTCGTCTGCTTCACTCATTCTGCACCGTCAGAGCCTAGAACAGGACCTATCACACAGAAGGCCCTTGATTAATATGTGACGAATGAATGAATGAATGAATGAATAAGCCTACAAACCTTTCACATCCCTAACAATAAACAAAATACAGCAAGAGATCTATCCTATCATCAGATGTTAAGGGGTTTTCGTTCCCTCTCCTCAGCTTCTCCTTCTAAAGTTAACTGGGCCTCTGGACACCTGGGTGGCTCAGTCAGTTGAGTGTCCGACTTCAGCTCAGGTCATGATCTCACGGTTTGTGAGTTCGAGCCCCGCGTCGGGCTCTGTGCTGACAGCTTGGAGCCTGGAGCCTGCTTCGGATTCTCTGTCTCCCTCTCTCTCTGCCCCTCCCCACTTGTGCTCTGCCTCTCAAAAATAAATAAATGTAAAAAAAAAATTAAATTGTGATATTAAATACACACACTTCATACAATAAAAGCCCTCTGCGTCCCAGAGTTCTCCCTCGCCGTCTCTCCAGATCAGCTGAAGAGAGGTCCAGGAATGGGGCATCCCAAGAAAACAGCTTCCCAAAGGCAAGGGAAGTAGAAGCATCACCAATTCTTTGAAATTAATACTTTGTCCCTGTGACGGGTCAAGGCAAGACGTAGCATCCAGCTGGTTTTCAAGACCTGGTGACTTTGCTTTCCCAAGTCACTACCCCTGCCCGGCAGCCCACCAGGACTCCAGTGTCTACGCCATTATTGTGCACTTATTATGTTGTTGTTGCAATTGTTCCCAGACTGTTTTGTCTGTGTGTGTGTGTGTGTGTGTGTGTGTGTGCAAGTGCTAACCACCCCCCACCGCCCCGGGGAGATTATAAGATTCTTGAGGGCAGACACTTTGCCTTTTTATGTCATCTGGATTCCTTCCACAGCCGATCTCCGTGTATTTGCAGATCAGGGGCTGGATAAATATTTGCTAATTTCCAGAAGTGCTTCAGGTAAAACTTCCACCTTTCTTTCTCAGAAAGAATATGCCTGGGGAGTAAAAAGGCAACCAAGTCGTCTCTGAATACAAAGGACAACTGTGTATGTAAATATATGATAGGAATCGTCATTCAAACATGAAATTGATCCTGGAGGACTCATAAAATAAACTGTAGGCGATCTGAACGTCTCCTGTGGATTACCAGCCAATTAATTATACTGACACCATACGAGGAATGGTTTATATTAAAGTAGGTTTTGAAAGTAGGCGGTGGTAAGTCACTGCCCATTAGCTACTTTCTCCTAATGTGAGAAGTGTGTCTGGCTACTGGGCCAGATTTGTGTCCATGGCCATGTCCTGCCGTTCGTGGCTAAACCCCAGCTGGAAGGGATTACGCCTGAAGAGCCCAGATTCGGGGAATTTGTCTTTTCCTTCTAGCCCCCAAAACACCTGAGAAAGAGCCACCAGAGGAGGAGGAGGAGATCAGTATGGCATAAAGGAAGATCTTAGCAGGGGTTTTAGATCATTAGTACGAAACGGTGCAAAATAGTCAAATGCAGGAAGAAAGTAGGTCAGCAGGAAAGGACGGATGCCCAGCAAAAATCAGACGCGCTTTTCCACCCCCATGCAAAACGGTTCCTGAGAGTCAAGGCAAACGTCGTTGCTGTGGCCGCCGCCGCTGTTGTCGTCTCGTACACGTACACGCGGTCTGAAATGCAAATCGGCTGCGACCAGCCGTGCAGGCCAGCAAGAGCAGCACGAGCCCCTGAGCCCTCCGAGCGGCGTCAAGTGCAGTTCACGCTGAGCAAAATTCATGCCGTAAACGAGAGACAAAGTTCACTGATGAGCAACTCTCTAATGGGCAATTACCTCTTCTCTTTTCGCTCCATCCCTTTTTCCTTCTTTTCCCCTCGCGTTAAGGTACGGTAGGCGATAGAGGGTGTGAAGGAGACGGCGGTTTTCTTTAGTCCGCCCAAGAAGGCGGCTTTCATGCATTTTCCGAGGTGCGTATAATTACAGGTGCAGTTAATGTGCTTAAGAGCTTAGGGGAAGCAATTGTATATGAAAGAGAGCTTCCTAACAGCCAGCTTTATTACAGCCGGGCCCGGCCGCCCCTGGGCTCCGGAATTGTGCACACTTCTCCGTCCTGCCCACCCTCGTGTCCTAGAGGTGCTCTGGAAGACGGGAGAACCCACGGAAATACTCAGCTGAGAGTGCGGTCGGCCCTGAGTGCTACACACACCCACCGGGGGTATATCAAATCTCACTGAACTCACTGATGATGAGAAGGCTCTGGGGCCGGCTCATGACAGAAGCTGCTAGCAACGAGCACCTTTCTGAAAACTGACGGCGATTTCCCGAATACACATGAGGTGCCCCACTCGAGCTACTTTCGAATGAAGGTGGCATTACAGGAGCAGCTGCCACAGAGGCAGGGGTGTTCACAGTATCCACCGGACAAGCGCATCGAATCAGGTGCCCCACGGCTGTATCCATTCTTGGGGCAGACATGGCATCAAATCTAATGGAAGGAAGAGCAAGAAGGAAATAAGGAGCCAGAAAGAAAGGGGGAAATATGAGGGAACGGGGAACCAGGCGACTGATGTAGGCTCCCCTCTCTCCCTAGCTCTCTCTCTGTTTCTCTCTCTCTCTCTCTCTCACACACACACACACTCAAAGAAATGTGCCAAAACAGCCACATAATGAGGACCAAAGACACATAGATACAGAGAACTATATACGAAAGGCACAAACATAAAGATACACAGAGAAAAGCTTCAACTTGAACTTCTTCTGCCCTTTAAAGAATGAGTCAGACAAACTATCATTAAAAAAAAAAAAAAAAAAGGTTAAAGCCGGTTGTGTTTCTGTGAATGTAAGCACAATTAATCATATCATCTCTCGGTACTTACTACATGTTCTGGCTAAAAGGGAGCTGAGAACACCCTGTCCCTTCCACACATGTTGTTAATGGTCTGGGAGAAGCACTGGACCAAGGCACAGACTACATGTGACAGTTTATAGCTTATGTTTTCCAGCATCTTTCTAACAATCATTCTCTTTAACTTTGTGGAGAAGCAGAAAGAGAGTTTAATCCATAACTTGTTTTCTTAGTCTTTACCTGTTCCTCATTTAACTAAGGCCCACTGACATAGCTTTTCATTTGTACCCCTTGCCTCAAAAAATGCTTGCCCTTTATAGTCAGCAATACTGTATTATAAACTTCAAAGTTACTAAAAGACTAGATCTTAACTATTCCTACCCCCAAAAAGCAATGGTAGGTACATAACATGATACAGATATTAGCTAATGCTAAAGTGGTTTCATATTACCATATATATATATATATATATATATATGTATCAAATCAACATGTTGTACACTTTAAGCTTACTCAATGTTGCATGTCAATTATGTCTTAATTTTTTTAAATACTCCTCTCATGGGGCGCCTGAGTGGCTCAGTCAGTGAAGCATCTGACTTTGGCTCAGGTCATGATCTCACGGTTCATGAGTTTAAGACCCACATCAGGATCCATGCTGATGGCTCAGAGCCTGGAACCTGCTTCAAGTTCTGTGTCTCCCTCTCTCTGCCCCTCCCATGCTCAAATTCTCTCTCTCTCTCTCTCTCTCTCTCTCTCTCAAAAATAAACATTAAAAAAAATTTAATACTCCTCTTTACAAAGAATCCAACACTCTCTCCCTTTAAGAAATTTTTTACTGTTTATTTATTTTTGAGAGAGACAGAGACAGAGTGTGAGCGGGGGAGGGGCAGAGAGAGAGGGACTATCAGCACAGAACTCAACACGGGGCTTGCACCCACAAACTGTGAGATCATGACCTAAGCCGAAGTCGACACTCAACCGACTGAGGCACCCAGATGCCCCTAACACTCTCTCCCTTTAATACCAGTACCACCATGCCACAGCTGTTCCAGTCCAAAAATATTATATTGGGTTTAGCATGAATGAAAAGCTCTAGGATGATACTGTTCATATTGCTTAAGCTAGTGCTACAAAAAACCAATGAAAATTGTCTTTCTGCTTTTCCACCCTAGCCTATAGCTTTCATCCTCAATGTCATCTCCTAGTCCAAAATGGCAGAAGGACCACCAGCCATGGAAAAACTAGACTGGATCTCTCCCAGCTCACTCAACTCTCCTTAAGTAGACTTCCTTACAAATGTATGTAAGACACACACACACACACACACACACACACACACACACACACACATACACACACATACATGGTCAAAACGTAGCCATGTGATCATATCTCCCTACAAGGGAAATCAGACAATCTGGTCTTTTTATTGAGCACATTGTCACCACAAGTAAAATCAGGATTCTGCTTTTAAGGAAGAAGGGAAAATTGGACATTGGGAAATAACTGATTAAGTCATGATTTACACAGAGCCTAAATATTTTCACTCATTCAACAAATGTTCACTGAATGTCAACTCTGTGCCAGCTGTCCTCTACAAAGTCCACATCTGGCCCTCAGGGAACCCTTGCATCCTGACCCTGACGAACGCTGGCCACGTAGGCTGTTCCAAGCTGCCTTGTGTTTGTGATATGCCTCAGGCAGAGGCAATCACATCTCACATTTCAGACTTCCCTTTGCAGACATTCGGCTCCTGTGTCCCCAAACACCAGGGGACACAATGTCGCACCCTTTGAATGAGTCTCCTGAAGAACCCCAACATAGCTTGAGGAGTGGGAGAATACTCCCACAGCAGGTTGGGGACAGGGGACAAGGGACAAGCGGGGGACAGAGCACACTGATATCCTCTCCATAGAATTGCTCACTATTAGCCTCTTGCCTCTGTGGTGGCTTTGAACTATATTTTCCAGAATTCCCTTCCCTATATGGCTCTGGGCTAGGCTGGCCAGAAGACACAATTTGCAGAGACACAGAAGGCAGAAGTGAAGGACCGGCAGTCATTTTTATGTCCTGAAGGCACCTGGCTCTCCCACATGGGGCTCACTGATCTGCCGGTGCCCCCATTGCCACCGGGCAACACTGCAGCTCCCTGGAGATCCCCACCTGCCTCTCCAGGTCCTGGCCGAGCGGGGGCGCTGCTCCAGGGCAGAGGACACCTGCACTTCCTGCTTCCTGCAGGCCGCATGCAGCATGGAGCCGGAAATGGTGGGTCAGGTGCGGATTCCCGTTTGCCCTCCAAAGTTCCAGTTGTCCTCGGGGGCCCCAGTTCATCCTCACAGTCTCATTTTTCCTGTTTCTCCTTCACATGCACACCCTTCCCTCTGCCGGTCCCGCTGATGGCTCCACGACTTTAGGCCCAACCGCAGATACGAGCCTGCAGGGCCCCTCCACCAACTCCCACAGCTGCGTAAGGTCTAGCCCTCCAAGACCCCCGATTCGACGGTGTCCACAGCAGCTCTGCTTCTCGAAAGGTAGCCTAAGACACCTCCCAGTTAAGTCCCTCTCCTCTTACGTAGCCTGGAGCAAGGGGGCAATGGACTAACCCTGGCAGGAACTATATTTTCACACTCACCTTTACCGGTCCGACCCAGGCCGTCCAACACCTCACTGCAGCAGGTGGTGGTGACACGTGGCCACTAACATTTGTTCCCAGTCTTTGAAGCTCCAGCTAAAACTCAGAGATGAGCAGAATTGTGTTTAACATCCTGTGATATCTGACATCCCAGCATATGTGATCATAGATTGATAGATTAGATTAGATTGATACATGGATACATAGATTGTTGGAAAGAATTTAAAAAAATAAATACCCTGGGGCTTCTCTATCATTCTGTCCTGAGGACTCAAGCCATGGAGAGATCTAAAAAATAAAAGAGAATAAATACTAATGAGGTTCTTGCCATTACAGACTCCCTTGGCTCAGATTTTGTCATTGGAAGTATAAGACAAACCCACCTTACACGGATATTTCCCCTAACATTGGGTAATATAATGTTCAGTATACAAATGTTCCAAACATAATTCGATAAAACTTTAAATATTACTTTTAATTTTAAGAAATGAAACTCGTACTTAGAATGTTGTTTCTTACCAACATATTAGCATTTAGATATTTACCTTACATAAAAATCATTTGTTTGATATACAAGTGCTTTTGTCAAAAACAAAATGATTGTATTTTCTTTTTTGTATTTTCTTTTATATTTGGATTTTGCTATTTAATTTTAACTTAATTTCATTTGAAATAAATAAGATACTTATAGTATGAGAATATATGAAATACTTATTGTTTTGGAAATGAAGGAAACATTGAAAGACTACCTTGAGAAAGCATATGTCCAATAGAACAGCATCCCCAAAGTTGTGTTTTATTGAATGGAATACTAAAAAAGTTTACTTAAAACAATAAAGAATATATTTTGGCCAAGTAGATTTGGAATACACTGCATTAAAGAATTTTCAAATTCATTTCTTTACCTCAAGACTCTTCAGTGAGTTTTGTGTGCTCCCATGCTTAGACCCACCAGAAGAGGTATAACCGGCAAAATTTTCCAAGTTTATTTACCAATGGAAACTTTTCTGGTAAAATAGTTTGAAGGACTAACATACTAAGGAACACACTTTGGTGGAGTGCCACAGAAAAGTTATATAGTATCTCAAAATCACCAACAACTTTTAAATATATTTGTGTATATTGTTGTGTATATCATATATATATATATATATATATATGACATATGTATCATATACATATAATATATATACAAGTTTCAAGCTGTATGCTGGCTATATATCTTAACTGGTTTATTGAAATCACTGTTTTACCATGACATCTCTATATTATTACTCCAGTTATACACAATAATAATACTACCAAAACACATTCTAAGATAAAATATGAAAAACTAATCTGGAGGGTTTGTTTCACTTTTTATAACACAGTAATTTATACAGAGTTGACTGACAATACTAAGCTTTGCACTCTATTGACCAAGTTATTTCTCTCTAGCTTAAATGACATAAGAATATAGGAGTTCATGCTGACATTTAAGAAACAATAGTGATAACTTTATTTCTGGCTATAGATGGGACATGCACCCTGAAAACCCCACCCCCTAAAAGAATACTTTCAAATGCAGGTGAAGTAGAACAAAGATCCTTAAAGTGCAGAGCTGCATTTATAATAAAGTAGAGGAACTCCCCAAGCACTAAAAATGAACTAGGAATTATAAATCAGAAAATGAAGGTCAGCTTGAGGCACTGAGGTGGCTCAGACAGTTAAGCACCTAACTCTTGATTTCAGCTCAGGTCATGATCCCAGGGTTGTGGGATTGAGCCCCGTGTTGGGCTCCATGCTGAGCCTGGAGCCTCCTTGGGATTCTCTCTCTCCCTCTCTCTCTGCCCCTCTTCCCTTCCCCACTCATGCTCTCTCTCGCTCGCTTGCTCACTCTCGCTCACTCTCACTGTATCACTCTTTCTCTCTCAAAGAGAAAGAGAAAGAAAGTCAAGGTTAAGGTCATCTATATTGGAGCAGGAGGTACTCCAACCAAATGAATCTCCTTGGGTTGTAATATCTCACAGACACGACATTGAGACTCAGACCTTAGCCCCCAACAAGACTGGGAGTTAGAACTCAGACCCCTGAATGAAGCCAGGACTTTCAAATGACTGCATTCTCAATGAAAGGATGAGTTGGGTGGAGGGAATTCATCCACTGCCCCCAGAGAAACATCAAGGAAGCTTTTCATTATTGACCTGAGGTTTAGCTGGAAAAAGACTGTCCTCAGAATTTGCAACAATGGACCAGCTCTCACTCCAGTTTTTGGCTTAAATTTATAGGGTCATGTGGTCCAGAAACCTTCATGCCAAGAAATTGAGATAAAAATGTTTCCAAAATGTTAATATCTTTAATATGTCCAGCAGAAGCAAACTTAAAACTGCTCTGAAGGGGCACATCCCAAACTTCGGCCACAGAGAAATTCACAAGGTCACCCCACCAAAAACGTGTGCATAACCTAGAACTTAAAGATGCATGAGGAAATAATCCACTATGGGGGGCGGGGGGAAGGTCAATAACCACAAAAAAAACAGCATAACTAATCCCCCAAGCCCTTTAGATGATAGAACAATTAGAGACTCTATGAGTGAGTGCATTTTAAATTATTACTCATGAAAGAGAAAAACACAGACATAAGAACAAGAAACTATGAAAAATGACAGACATTTGAAAACAGCCAAATAGAGCTTCTAGAATGAAAAATATAGCCATTTTGATTTTAAATTCAATGGATAAATTAGATAGCAAATTAGACATGGCTGAAGAAAGGAATTGGGGAATTGGAAGATATTTCTATGAAAATTACTCAGAATGAATCACAGAGAGGTAAAGAAATGGAAAATATTTCAATTTGAACACATTGAGGACAAAATGAGAAGATCCAACATCTCTCTTCAGAGAGAGATAATACAAGGATTAAGAGGCAATGCTTCCAGAATTGAAGAATGGCAGGAATTCTATAATTCAAGAATAATTTGGGGCACCTGGGTGGTTCAGTCGGGTAAGTGTCCAACTTTGGCTCAGGTCATGATCTCATGGTTCATGAGTTTGAGCCTCGCATTGGGCTCTGTGCTGACAGCTCGGAGCCTGGAGCCTGCTTTGGATTCTGTGTCTCTCCCTCTCTCTGCCCCTCCCCTACTCAAGCTCTCTCTCTGTCCCTCAATAATAAATAAACATCAAAAAAAAGAAAAATTTAAGAATAAATTGAATTCAAGAATAACTATCAAGCATAATAAATAAAAATATGTCCATATTCAAGACGTTGTAGAGGAAGGCTGCAAAATACTAAAGACAAAGAGAAAAATTTTATGTGAAGCGTGGAGAATACAGTCTGCCCACAAAGGAAAAGCAGCTAGCAAGTCTTCTGAACTACAATAACAGACTCAGAAAACAATGGAAAAAGCATTCAAAGGGCTAAGAGAAAAACAGTCATCTTAGAATTCTAAACCCACCCAAACTATAATTGAAAAATGAGGACATTTAAGAACATTTTCAGACAAACTAAGACAGTTTTTGTTATTACAAGAACTTCACTTAGAAAATACAACTGAATGTTACTTTAGCAAGGAAAGAAATTAAACATAGAAGGAAAGATTGAGAAGCAAGAAAGCCGAGCAAGGAAATTAGTAAATACGTGTATTTAAAAGAAGCTGTGATTAGTATAAAGCAAGGAGAATGACATATGGCGGTACAAATAAGATAAAACTAAAACACTGGACAGAAACATCATAAAAGGTGAGAAGGACGCTTGAAGTTAAAACAATCTGCAGTATTAGTCATGTGTTATCAGTCAAGAAGTGTGTAAATATAATGCTTTAACTCAGCATGAATACAGGCATACCAGGGAGATACTGTGTTTCATTCCAGATCACCACAATAAAGCAAATACTTCAATAAAGTGAGTCAAGTGATTTTCTGGTTTGCCAGTGCAGAGAAAAGTTATTTTTACACTATATTGTAGGCTACTGAGTTTGCAATAGCATTGTGTCTAAAAAAAAACAACGTACACACCTTAATTTAAAAAGAGTTGGTTGCTAAAACATTGCTAACCATGCTCTGCGCTCTCAGTGAGTCATAATCTTTTTGTTGGTGGAGGGTCTTGCCCACGTTGGTGGCTGCTGACAGATCAGGGTGGTGGCTGCTGAAGGGTGGGGTGGCTGTGGCGATTTCTTAAAATACGACAACAATGAAATTTGCTGCATCATTTGACTCTTCTTTTCACAAACAGTTCCTCTGTAACATGTGATGCCGTTTGATAGAATTTTACCCACAGTAGAACTTCTTTCAGATTTAAACTCAGTCCTCTCAAACCCTGCCGCTGCTTTCTCAACTAAATGTATGTCATGTTCGAAATGTTGTCATTTCAGCAATCTTCACAGCATCGTCAGTCAGGTAGATTCCATCTCAAAAAACCACTTTCTTTGCCCAACCAGAAGAAGCAGCCCCTCATCCATTAAAGTCGTATCGTGAGATGGCAGCAATTCAGTCCCATCTTCAGGCTCCACTTCTAGTTCTCTTGCTGCTTCCGCCACATCTGCAGTGACCTCCTCCCCTGAAGTCTTGAACCCCTCAAAGTCATCCATGAGGGTGGGAATCACCTTCTTCCAAACTCCCGTTAATGTTGGTATTTGGACCTCTTCCCACGAATAGGTTCACAAGCGTTTTGAATCACATCTAGAACGGTAAATCCTTTCCAGAAGATTTTCGATTTACATGGCCCAAATCCATCAGAGGAATCACTATGTATGGCAGCTATAACCTGAAGAAATAGATTTCTTCAATAATAAGACTTAAAAGTCAAAATTCTTCCTTGATCCATGGGCTGCAGGATGGATGCGGTGTTATCAGGCATGAGGAAAAAAAAACAAAAACAAAAAACCAGTAATCTCATTGTACATCCCCATCAGAGCTCTTGGATGACAAGGCGCATTGTCAATGAGAAGCGATGTTTTCAAGGTAATTTTTTTTCTGAGCTTAAGGCCCAACAGTGGGCTTAAAATATTCAGTAAGCCATGCTGTAAACAGATGTGCTGTCATCTAGGTTTTGTTGTTCCATTTAGAGGACACAGGCAAAGTAACTTTACCATAATTCTTAAGGGCCCTAGAATTTTGGAATGGTATATGAGCAGTAGCTTCAACTTGAAGTCACTAGCTGCATGAGCCCCTAAGAAGAGAGTCAGCTAGTCCTTTGAAGATTTCAAGGCAGGCATTAACTTCTCCTCTCCAGTTATGAAAATTCTAGACAGCATCTGCTTCCAACGGAAAGCTGCTTCACCTACATTATAAGTCTCTTGCCAGAGCCCCCGTGGGGCTCAGGCAGTTAAGCGTCCAACTCTTGGTTTTGGCTCAGGTCATGGTCTCACAGTTCACAGGTTCGAGCTGCCAGAACAGAGCCTGCTTGAGATTCTCTCTCTCTCTCTCTCTCTCTCTCTCTCTCTCTCTCTCTCTCTCTCCCTCTCTGTCTGCCCCTTCCCTGCCCGCTCTCTCTCTCTCTCTCAAAATAAATAAACAAATCAATAAATAAATCTGTTGCTTAGTGTAGCCACCTTAATGAATACTCTCAGCTGGATCTTCTGGAGAATGTCCTGCAGCTTCTACGTCAGCACTCGCTGCTTCACCTTGCACTTGTATGTTTGAAGACAGCTGCTTTCCTTAAATACCGTGAACCAACCTCTGCCAGCTTCAGACTTTTCTTCTGCAGTTTCCTCACCCCCCTCAGATTTCATGGAATTGAGGAGAGTTAGGGCCTTGTTCACGGATGAGGCTTTGGCTTAAGGGAACACTGAAGCTGGTTTGATCTTGGATCCAGACCACCAAAACTTTCTCTTTATCAGCAACAAAGCTGTTTTTCTTTCTTATGATTCATGTGTTCACTGGAGTAGTGCTTTTAATTTCCTTCAGAACTTTTTCTTTCACTCACAACTTGGCTATTTATCACAAGAGGCCTAGCTTTCGCCCTATCCTGGCCTTTGATGTGCCTTCCTCACTAAAGCTCCATCATTTTTAGCTTTTGACTTCAAGCGAGAAACACATAATTCTTCCCTTAGAGCCCAGTGAAGGGCTGTGAATTAGCCTAATTTCAGGATTGTTGCGTCTCGGGGAATGGGGAGGCCCAAGGAGAAGGAGAGAGACTGGGGAGGAGCCAGTCGGTGGAACAGACATACGGAGCAGAACACATACGGCATCCATCGATTAAGTTCCCCATCTTATGTGGGTGCAGTTCATGGTACCCCAAGACTGTTAAAATAGCAACATCAGAGATCACTAACCACAGATCACCATAACAGCTATAATAATTAAAAGGTTTGAAATATTGCAGGAAGTACCAAAAGGTAACACAGAGACCGAAAATGAACAAATGCTATTGGAAAAGAGCCCAAATAGACTTGGTGGACAGAGTGTTGCCACAAACCTTCAATCTGTCAAAAACGTCGTCTCTGTGAAGCACGACGAAGTGAACTGCAACAAGACAAGATCTGCCTGTATGGAGTTTCATGTGGCACTTGCAGGGTAACCAGTAAAGGAAAAGGAATAGAATACATAGCTTCCAAAGAAACGGAAGTGTGGGGAGAAAGAAAATAGGGAAAACTAAATTAACCAATAGAGGGGAAGATAGAAAAGCTAAAGCAAAGACAGGGTAAAAAGCAAAAGGAAATCTGTAATCATAACAGGTGTAGGGGCACCTGGGTGGCTCAGGTGGTTGGGCGTCCAGCTCTTGATTCGGGCTCAGGTCATGATCTCAGTCAAGGGATAGAGTCCCACATCCATGCTGGGCGTGGAGCCGGCTTAAGATTCTCTCTCTCCTTCTCTCTCTGCCCCTCTCCTCTGCCCATGCATGCTCACTCGCTTTCTGTCTCTGTCTCTCTCTCTCTCTATCTCTGTCGAAATGAAATGAAATGAAATGAAATGAAATGAAATGAAATGAAATGAAATGAAATGAAATATATAAAATAAAATAAAATAAAATAAAATAAAATAAAATAAAATAAAATAAAATAAAATAAAAATAAGTAAAATAATGGATGTAGATCTACCAGGTAAAAGATTCTCAGATTACTTTTGAAAAATCAAAACCTGGCTGTATTTTTTTATAAGAGACATGCTCCAAACACAGAGTTACAGAAAGATTAGAAATATAAGAACAGAGAAAAGAGATACCAGAAGAAAACAAACCCAGTGAAAATGGCACAGCTACAGAAAACGAGATAAAACAAACTTTAAGTGAAAATGCATTAGTAGGGGAAAAGATGGTCATTATACAGTGATAAAAGTTCACCAGGAGGATAATTTTAAACTGTATTTTGTAACGCACCTTCAAAATACATAGAATTATTACAATTGTAAGAGGAACACACTAACAAACACTGTGGGAGATCCTACCAATGTCTCTGAAAGTTTGGTGGATAGAATAGAATAAACCATGGAAGGGGTGTAGATCTTCATAGATGCAGAAGGATAGTAGAGAAAAACACAATTACGAAGCATAAATATATATACACCTGAATGCTCAAATTAGAAAATATACATTACTTTCAAATACATAAAAGCTATTAAAAAAAAAAATCATGGTCGGGGCGCCTGAGTAGCTCAGTCAGTTAAGTGTCCGACTTCGGCTCAGGTCATGATCTCGTACTTAGTGAGTTCGAGCCCCGCGTCGGGCTCTGTGCTGACAGCTCGGAGCCTGGAGCCTGCTTCCAATTCTGTGTCTCCCTCTCTCTCTGCCCCTCCCCTGCTCATGCTCTGTCTCTCTCTGTCTCAAAAATAAATAAAAACATTTAAAAAATAATAAAAATTAAAAAACAGTCATGGGGAATTGTTGTGGACCACATGTTTGTATCTCCCTCAAATCTGTATGTTGAAACCCCCCTCACCCCACCACTGGTGTGATGGTATTTGAAGGTAGGGCCTTCAGGAAGTGATTGGGTTGAGAGGAGGTCGTGAGGGTGGTGTTCTATGATAGAATTAGTGCCCTTCGGAGAGGAGGAAGGAACCAGACCCTTTTTTCCCTGACAGTGTGAGGACAAAGCAAGAAGGCGGCTGTCCACAAAGCAGGAAGGGAGCCCTCACCAGACATCACATCCGCTGGCACTTTGACCTCGGACTTCCAGTCTCCAGAACTCTGAGACAGTAAGCGTGTTTAAGCCAGCAGCCTGGGTATTTGTTACAGCAGCCGGAGCCGACTAGGACACGGGTATAACTGAGATATAAATGGATCAGGATTTTGAGGTCCTGACTCCAAACAGCATTTGTCAGACTTGTGTTAGAAGCACCACATTCTCTTCAGGACACCCCAGTAGAGACCAGCAACACAAATGCTGGAGAGGCTACCGTAAAGAAACGAAGGACACTTGAACGTTTTACAAAGTGACTACCTAAGTCCAAACCGGTGGCCGTAAGTCTATGTAGCTGTTTTTATTAAAGGGGCTAAGATGGGCATTTACTTACATTTTAGAAAGTGATCACAAGATACGACAAGAGTCGCCTCAAAAGTGATTTTCTCTGCAGTAAGCGCAAGTACAGGGAGAAGAATTTAACGTAAGGATACAGAAACGCCTCTCAGAAGCCAAGAGACCACGTGCTGTTGGATTCGTGGTGTCCTTGGCAAAAGGGCACTCTCTCCACCTCTTGGGACCACGCGGCCTTTCATCTACTTGCAGGCTGCGTGCCTGCTGCCTTCTCCCCTCCCTGCAGACAGCATCCCGCGCGCATCCATCAGCCCGCCAGGGCCCCAGACAGCCACGCCAGACTCTAAGTCTATGCGGCCTGCATGCCGGCAACAGTGTCTCTCATTTTCATAATTTCAAATTACAGGAAGGAGCCATGCCGTAAAAGACCTAGGTCCCCAGACAGCATGGAGCCAGGAGTCCCCTACCTCTGCCCGATTATCAAAGGCTGGGAGGGGTGGCAGGTTCCAATGGGACACGGCCATTCAGAGCAGGAAAGGCTGTGTGCAGGGAACTACCCCTACATTGAGTAACTGAATCACTCTACTCCATTTCCAAAAAGAAAATAAGGGTGTAATTTGCAAGAGGAGGCGTTAACATTGATAAATAAGAACTTACCTAGTGCAGCAATTGTGATCTCTTGGATATTGATTTAACAAGTGTTTATTTGGGGCACCTGGGGGGCTCACTCAGTCCATGAAGCGTCTGACCTCGGCTCACGTCATGACCTCACGGTTCGAGTTCCGGCCCCACGTCGGGCTCTGTGCTGACAGCTCGGAGCCTGGAGCCTGCTTCGGATTCTGTGTCTCCCTCTCTCTCTCTCTCTGCCCCTCCCTTACTCACGCTCTGTCTCTCTCTCTCTCTCTCTCTCAAAAATAAATAACATTAATTTTTTTTTTAAAAAACAAGTGTTTCTTAAACACCATGTTTACATATTAAATACCATGTGCCAGGAACGGAACAGGGCCCGGGTGATAAAACGTAACTCTGCATGCAAAGAACTTATAAGGCAATGGAGTGCATTCTTAAGAAAAGCTGCACCATCTGCTTCTCCAGAAAATTTAACGAGTGACCCTCCCAGAGAACTTCAGACACATGGGAGCCCAAGGCCCTCACACAGCTCCTGGATGTCCTCTGGGAATTACACCAAGCCCCTGCTTGCACACTCCTCTGAGCACGAGGCTTGGGTTTCTTGTTACCTCTGGGAATATCCACTTCATCTTAGGAACGCATGTGTAGAAAGGCAATTAGAAATGATTCCAGGGGCACCTGGGTGGCTCAGTCGGTCGAGCGTCTGACTTCGGCTCAGGTCATGATCTCACCGTCTGTGGGTTCGAGCCCCACGTCGGGCTCTGTGCTGACAGCTCGGAGCCTGGAGCCTGTTTCGGATTCTGTGTCTCCCTCTCTCTCTCTGCCTCTCTCCCACTTGTGCTCTGTCTCTCTCTCTCTCTCTCTCTGTCTCTCTCTCTCTCTCTCTCTCTCAAAAATACATAAAATGTAAAAAAAAAAAAAAAACACCCTTTTTTTAAAGAAATAAGTCGAGCATTTTTGTATTTGGCTTACACTTACTTGACCCAAGTTCAGGGACCATCCAGTCGATTTCCAATGCTGAAAGCCAGGATTTGCCCGCACGCGCACACACTCCCAGAAGCGGACAGAGTCGGTGTCTTCAGCACGAGGTTGCTTTGTCCCCACCGCAACCATCTGTTCCGCAGACACAGTGCTGCCGGGTTTCCGCGGCGGCCCCTGGCTCTGGGCTGCTCAGAGAACATCACAAGCATATTAGTCCTAATGCACTACCGCGTTTCTGCAAGGAAATAAAATACGATTCCCTGGTGGGAAAGTTAAAGCCCAGTAAGAGGACTTAACCTGCTGCCCGGAATTAGTGATGAGAGAGTCCTGAGCTCCTAATTCCCTGTCCCTTGTGAGAAACGGAAAACCCACAGCCCAGCAGTTGGAACTCTCCAGGTGCAATCCCCGAGTCACCTGTTTCTAATTATCCCTGTTGTGTGATGAGTTACTTATTAAGAGGAGAGTTGGGAGAACGGAACCGGGAGGAAGCAGAAGGACGTTCTCTTAAAAGGGCGTGCAGGGCACAAGGGCCCAGCCCCGCGGGGGACCCAGCCGTGGCAGTCTCGGCTCCTCTCAGCCTTCTCCTCTGTAGGGCATTAGCCAGACCCAGGCTTCCTACTCGTCACGGAAACCCCTCCAGGTGGCTTGTTGGCAAGCCACGGCTGAGGAGGAGCTAAGGGAGCTCCGTGGGAGAAGAGGGCAGGAGGCTTCAGACAAACTCGCTCGGGCCTTGGGGGATCCGCCCTCGAGAGGGGGAAACCCGATCTAACACCAGTCTTCCAAAGAGGTTTGGTTAACAAAGCAGCAGAAGGGCTCTTGTCTAACATGACTCCTCTCTAATCCAGCCCTGCCCGGGGACCTTGAGGTCAGCAACATAACGATCCCCGAGGGGACTTGGCCCAAGTGCCACTGGCTTTTCCGTGAGAAAGACCCTCCTCGGAGAAGGCACTTTTGACTAGGGCTTTGTTTCTACAGTTCCGTTTCTAGAACTTGGCATTGTGAAGGCTTTTCCCCACAAAATTCCTTGACCCAAAATATACGGACCAACTTTTATGCGGCGTTACATCCAATGAAGTCCACTGACCTTTCTGATTTTTTCTAGAACAGCTAACATGTGTCTTGCCTGCTACCTTTTCTAACCAGGAGGGCCAGTGCAAGTGCCCCGAAACTTCCATACTGTGGTTCCACCGTACATGTTTCATCTATTCGCTGAAGGACCTTGGGAAAGTTATTTGATTTAGGTAAGCGTTATTTCCCCACCTGTAATTAGAAGGACGATAACACTACCCGCCGTGGCTGTGAAGATTAAGTGAGAAAATGTAATCCCATTTGGTGACCACCACAGTAATCGCGATCTCAGGCAAAGAATCCTCAGCAGGTGCTAAAATTACTGCATCAGTGGATCCTGAGAAACTTAACAGAAACCCATGGGGGAGGGGAAGGAAAAAACAAAAAGAGGTTAGAGTGGGAGAGAGCCAAAGCATAAGAGACTCTTAAAAACTGAGAACAAACTGAGGGTTGATGGGGGGTGGGAGGGAGAGGTGGGTGGGTGATGGGTATGGAGGAGGGCACCTGTTGGGATGAGCACTGGGTGTTGTATGGAAACCAATTTGATAATAAATTTCATATATTGAAAAAAAAATAAAATACAATTAGTTCATCAGCGTATGATAAGAAATAGGATATTTACACGGTCTCAAAGGATCTCCCCAAGAAGATACTTATTACATACTTTTTTTTTTTTTTTTTTACCTAGTAACTTTACAGAGAAGAAACAGGCAGGCGCCACCCTAGTCAAGGACCAAAGGCTACAATGCCACCAGTAATGGAACAGAGCTACATCCCAGGCCTCCTGATAAACAGTACCGAGGTGACCCAACAGCACCACTGCACAGCCAAAGTCACATAACCCAAATCTCATCATGTGGAAGGAAACACAGACTCTGATCAAGAGATAGTCTACAAAATAACTGGCCTATACTCTCCGAAAATCCCACAGGGGCGCCTGGGTGGTCCAGTCAATTGAGCGTACAACTCTTGATTTCGGCTCAGGTCACGATCTCAAGGTTGTGGGACTGAGCCTCATGTCGGGTTCCACGCTCAGCATGGAGGCTGCTTGGGATTCTCCCCTCTCCCTCTCTCTCTGCCTCTCTCTGCCTCTTTCAAAATAAAATAAATATTTGTTTAATATCACAATCATATGGGGCGCCCGGGTGGCTCCGTTAAGCGTCCAACATTGGCTCAGGACATCATCTTGTCATTGGTGAGTTCGGGCCCCGCTTCAGGCTCTCTGCTGTCAGCACTGAGCCTGCTTCAGATCCGTCTCCCCCATGGTCTTCTGTTAAGTTTCTCAAGTTCCACATATGAGTGAAAACATATGATATCTGTCTTTGACCTGTTTCACTTAGCATAATACCTTCCAGTTCCATCCACGTTGCTGCAAATGGCATGATTTCATTCTTTTTCATTGCCAAGTAGTATTCCATTGCATATATAAACCACAATTTCTTTATCCATTCATCAGTTGATGGACATTTAGGCTCTTTCCATAATTTGGCTATTGTTGAGAGTGCTGCTATAAACATTGGGGTACAAGTGCCCCTATGCATCAGCACTCCTGTATCCCCTGGGTAAATTCCTAGCAGTGTTATTGCTGGGTCATAGGGTAGGTCTATTTTTAACTTTCTGAGGAACTTCCACACTGTCTTCCAGAGCAGCTGCACCAGTTTGCATTCCCACCAACCGTGCAAGAGGGTTCCCATTTCTCCACATCCTCACCAGCATCTGTTGTTTCCTGATTTGTTCATTTTAGCCACTCTGACTGGCTTGAAGTGGTATCTCAGTGTGGTTTTGATTTGTATTTCCCTGATGATGAGTGATGTTGGGCATCTTTTCATGTGTCTATTGGCCATCTGGATGTCTTCTAGATGTGGAAATCATCCTGGATTATCTGGGTGGGTCCAGTCTAATCAGATGAGGCCATAAAGCCAAGACCTGCCTTCCCTAGTTGTGGTCAGAGATGTGACAATGGAAGAAGTATCGGGGAGCTGTGACCATCTGAGAGGGTCTCGACCCAACTGGACATTGCTGGCTTCAAAGGTGGAGGACAGGGCCGCATATCAAGGCATACAGGTGGCATCTAGAAGCTAGAAAAGGCAAGAAAACAGATTCTCAGTTAAAGTGTCCAGAAAATAACCAGTCCTACTGACACCTTGATTTTAGCCTAAGGAGACCATGTCAGACTGTAAGATAATACACTTGTGTTGCTAAAACTGATAATTGTGTGATAACTTGATATAGAAGCAGTGGAAAACTGAAAGTCATGAGAGAAAAGAATGAGAAACTGTTGCAGATTAAAGGAAACTGAAGAGGTGTGTAAGTCCATACAATGTACCTCCTGGATTGAATCCTGGGCCCCCCAAAAAATGGATATTAGTTGGGCAACTGAAAACTGAGTGAGATCTGTAGAATAGAAAATAGTATTGTATCAATGTTGACTTTCTGATTTTGGTCTCTGTGTTGGTTGTGGAAGAAAATGGTCGTGTTTTAGGAAATAAACACTGAAGTACTTAGAGGTAAAAAAGGCAATATATCTGCAACTTATTATCAAGTGTTTCAGAAAAATATATGTGTGTGTATATGATGTATACATGATATATAGATATGTAGATGTTTGTATGTACAGAGAGAGGGGAAAAGAGAAACAATTATGGTAAAATGTTAGCACTTGGTGGCTCTGTATCGTGAAGAGTATACAGACGTGCTTTATACTATTGCTGCAACTTTTTTGCATGTCTGAAATTTTTCAAAGTCCGAAATTTGAAATACTGAAAAGTGAAAAATGTATGTGAAATACAGTACCCTACCTGTACTCAGCAAGTTTCCAGTGAATCTAGACTTTTGCTATTTTTTTCTAAGTCTAGCACCCTCCTTGCCCCTGGCAGTAGAGAGTCAATGACGGGCAGTGGTTAGAAGCACAGACCGGGAACTCAACTGGGCTTGAATCCCAACTTGCCTACTTCTTAGCTGTGTGACTCTGGACAAGACACTTAACCATCCTGCCCTTCAGTTTTCCTGTCTGTTAAAAAAGAGGTAATATCCACATCAAGGGTATGAGGCTAAAATGAACTGGTGTGTGTGAACTACATAGAACAGCCCTAGGCATGAAGTAAGTTCTATGTACATGGTGGGCTCTAAGAGGGTATCACAAAGATACTTGTCTGAACAGTCACCTGCATGCTTCTCCAACCTGCGGCCAGGGTTCTACCATGACAGTTTATCATTCTAGCTTAGGGCTTATTTATTGCCTAAATACACCGAGTCATATCGATCATTTAGACATTGGTAGGTAGATGGATCTGCCAGAGCTTTTACTAAGAGCAGATCCCTATAATAACAGAGAGAAAGCACAAAGGGACGAATCCTAAGGAGTATGTTGTGTTCCACCGAGGAGAGTAACACTGAAAAGGTAAATGCCATATGAAAGCTAAACTACTTACTACCATGCAATTCTGTTTTGTTTTCCGGAGCATAACTCTCAGAGAAGATCACATATGAAGGAACCAGAAGCAGACTGACATCAGACTTCTCAACAGCGGCACTGAATTCAAGAAGATAATGGAGCAACACTTGTAAAATATTGAAAGAGGGGCACCTGGGTGGCTCCGAGAATTAAGCGTCTGACTCTTGATATCAGCTCCGGTCATGACCTCAAGGTCGTGAGACCAGGCCCTGCATTGGGCTCCACACCAGGCATGGAGCCTGCTTAAGATTCTCTCTCTCCAGCTCCCTCTGCCCCTTCCCCCGCTCGTGCACTCCCTCTCTCTAGAAAAAGAAAAAGAAAGAAAGTATTGAAAGAAAAGAGCTTTGAACTATTGTGTTATATTTATCTGAATTGCCACTCAAATGTAAAGATATAATAAAAGTATTCTTAGAAATAGAGTGCCTCAGTGATTTGCCACAAAGTGATCTATACTGAGAACATTTTGTAAGAAAAAACCCAAATATGAAAATACATAAGACCAAGAGAGACTGCAAAAAGTATGGAGAGGAAACATAATCAAAGTTTATTGAGGTCTTAGGGTGCCTGGGTGGCTGTCAGTTGAGAGACCGAATTCGGCTCAGGTCATGGTCTCGCAGTTCATGGGTTCAAGCCCTGCGTCGGGCTCTGTGCTGCCAGCTCAGAGCCTGGATCCTGCTTCAGATTCTGTGTCTTCCTCTCTCTCTGCCCACCCCCCCCCCACTCACGCTCTGTCTCTGTCTCTCAAAAATAAATAAACATTAAAAAAACTTAAAAAGAACAAAGTTTATTGAGGTCTTAACGTTTCTTAACTAAAGGCTGGCACTAAATTAAAAGAAGGGAAAGTATATCCATAATAAAAAGTGAAATTCTAGCCAATATTTTTGTGAGTAATCTTTTAGAACAAAGATACAGAAGCTGACTGATTACTTTAAAAACCAGTAGGGACAAAATAAACAAGAATATTATTTTAAAGTTAAAAAAAAACACCAGAATAAAAAATAGAGTGTAAAATCATTAAGGTACAGAAGAAATTTCAATCCATTCAGTGGAAAATAGAAAGATAAATATAGAAAAACAAATGGAAAATATAAGATAGCAGAAAGAAATCTTCTTATGATGGTAATTATATTAAATCTAAATGGACACCTGGCTGGCTCAGCCAGTGGAGCATGTAACTCTTGATCACAGGGTTGTGAGTTCAAGCCCCACATTAGGCATGTTGCCTACTTAAAATAAAATTAAAATTAAGAAAAATAGGAAGGGAAAGAAAAACATTTATCATGCAAATGGATGTTAAAAGAAAGCTAGGTTAGGGGCGCCTGAGTGGCTCAGTTGGTTGAGTGTCCAACTCTTAAAACGGCTCAGGGCTCAGGTCGTGATCTTATGGTGATGGGATCAAGCTCTGCGTCAGGCTCCACACTGAATGTGGAGCCTGCTCGGGAGTCTCTCTCTCTCTGTCTCTTTCTCTCCCTCTGCCCCCCTCCCAGCTCACTCTCGATAAATTAATTAATTGATTAATTAATTAAAAAGAAAGAAAGCTGGTGTAGCAATGCTCATAATGGGCAAAATTGACTTTAAAACAAAGACTGCAACAAGAGACAAAGAAGGATACTGTATAATAATAAAAGGGACAATCCAAAAAGAAAATGAAACAATTATAAATATTTATGCAACCAGTATGGAAGCACCAAAACACATAAAACGGCTAATAACAAACATAAATGAACTAATCAATAGTAATACATTAATATCGGGGAACTTTAACAGACCACTCTCATCAATGGACAGATTATCCAAACAAAAAATTAACAAAGAAACAATGAAATAATGACTTTGACTGGCATACTGGACCAGATAGATCTATCAGATTCAGAACACTCCATCCTAAAACAGCAGAATGCACATCCTTTTCAAGTACACATGGAACATTCTCCAGAATAGATCACATATTTGACCACAAAAGAAGTCTCAATGAGTTCAAAAAGAGCAGTCATACCACGCATCTTTTCTGACTACAATGCTTTGAAACTAGAAGTCAGCCACAAGAAAAAAATCTAGAAAGATCACAGATATATGGAGGCTAAATACCATGTCACTAAACAAGGAATGGGTCAACCAAGAAATCAAAGAAGAAATCAAAAATCACATGGAAACAAATGAAAATAAAAACAACAGTCCAAAATCTTTGGGATGCAGCAAAAGCAATTCTAGGAAGGAGGTTTATAGCATTACATGCCTACCTCAAGAAGCAAGAAAAATCTCAAATAAATAAAAAAACCTAACCCTTACACCTAAATGAGCTAGAAAAACAACAACAAATAAAACCCATGGTGCGCCTGAGTGGCTCATCAGTTAAGGGTCTGACTCCTGATTTTGGCTCAAGTCATGATCTCACAGTCCATGAATTAAAGGCCCACATCGGGCTCTGTGCTGACAAGTGCTGAACCTGCTTGAGATTCTGTCTCCTTCTCTGGCCCTCCCTAGCTTGCTCTCTATCTCTCTCTCTCAAAACAAATAAAAATAAACTTAAAAAAAAAAAAAAAAAACAGGGCACCTGGTGGCTCTGCTGGTTAAGCGTCCGACTTTGGCTCAGGTCATGATCTCCCAGTCTGTGAGTTCCAGCCCACGTCGTGCTCTTTGTTGACAGCTCAGAGCCTGGAGCCTCTTTGGATTCTGTGTCCCCCTCTCTCTCTCTCTGCCCCTCCCCTGCTTGTGCACTGTCTCTCTCTCTCTCTCTCTCTCTCTCTCTCTCTCTCAAAAATACATAAACATTAAAAATTTTTTAAAAAACACCAGAAAGAAAGAAATAATAAAGATTAGAACAGAAATAAATGATATAGAAACTAAATAATAATAATAATGATAATAAGAATAATAATAATAGAACATATAAGTGAAACCACAAGCTGCTTCTTTGAAAAAAATCAACAAAATAGACAACTCCAGCTAGACTCATCAAGAAAAAAAAGAGAAAGGACTCAAACAAAATCACAAATGAGAGAGGAGAAATAACAACCAACACCAAAGAAATACAATTATAAGAGACTATGAAAAATTATATGCCAACAAATTAGACAAACTAGAAGAAATGGATAAATTCCTAGAAACATATAACCTCCCAAGACTGAAGTAGAAAGAAACAGAAGGTTTTAACAGACCAGTTACTAGAAAGGAAATTGAATCAGTAATCAAAAAACTCCCAACAAACAATTCAAGGACCAGACAGCTTCACAGGGGAATTCTACCAAACATTTAAAGAAGAGTTAATATCTGGGGCACGTGGGTGGCTCAGTCAGTTAAGCGCTGGACTTCAGCTCAGGTCATGATCTCACAGTTCGTGGGTTTGAGCCCCATGTCAGGCTCTGTGCTGACAGCTCAGAGCCTGGAGCCTGCTTCAGATTCTTTGTCTCCCTCTCTCTCTGCCCCTTCTCAGCTTACATATTCTCTCTCTCTCTCTCTCTCTCTCTCTCTCTCTCTCTCTTTCTCTCTCCCTGTCTCTCAAAAATAAATAAATGTTAAAAAAATTAATTTTTAATACAAAAATTTTTAAAAACAAGGGTTAATATCTCTTCTTCTCAAATCATTGCAAAAAAATAGAAGAGGAAGGAAGACTTCCAGATTCATTCTTTGAGGCCATTACCCTGATAGCAAAACCAGATAAAGATACCATCAAAAAAGAGAACTACAGGTCAATATTTCTGATGAACATAGATACAAAAACTCTCTACAAAATACTAGCAAACTGAATCCAACAATGTATTTAAAAAATTATTCACCATGATCAAGTGAAATTTATTTCCAGGTTACAAAGGTGGTACAATATTTGCAAATCAATTAGTGTGATACATCAATAAGAGAAAGGATAGAAACCATACAATCATTCCAGATGCAGAAAAAAGCATTCGACAAAGTATGACATTTATTCATGACAAAAACTCTCAACAAAGTAGGTTTAGAGGGAACATAACTCAACATAGTACAGGCCATATATGAAAAACCCACAGCAAACATCATCTTCAATGGTGAAAACCTGAGAGCTTTTCCCCTAAGGTCAGGAACAAGACAAAGATGTCCACTCTCACTACTTTTACTCAACATAGTACTAGAAGTCCTAGCCACAGCAATCAGACAAGAAAAGGGGAAAAATGACATCAAAATCAGTAAGGAAGAAATAAAACTTTCACTATTTGCAGATAACATGTTACTATATATATAAAACTCTAAAGACTCCACAAAAAAAAAAAACCTATTAAAACTGATAAGGGAATTCAGTAAGGTCACAGGATACAAAATCAATATACAAAAATCTGTCACATTTCTATACACTGATAATGAAGCAGCAGAAAGAGAAATTAAGAGGACAATCCCATTTACAATTGCACCAAAATTAATAAAATACCCAGGAATAAACTTAACCAAGGAAGTGAAAAACCTGTACTCTGAAAACTATAAAACACTGATGGAAAAATTCAAGATGACACAAAGAAATGGAAAGACATTTCATGGTCATGGATTGGCACAAATATTATTAAAATGTTCACACAGCACAAAGCAACCTACAGATTTAATGCAATCCCTATGAAAACAACAACAGCATTTTTCACAGAACTAGAACAAACAATCCTAAAATCTGTATGGAACCACAAAAGACCCCCAAGTAGCCAAAGTAATCTTGAAAAAGAAAAATAAAGCTCGGAGATAGCACAATTCCTGATTTCAAGTTATATTAGAGCTATGGTAATGAAAACAGTATGGTATCGGCCCAAAAATAGACACATAGATCAATAGAATAGAACAGAGAGCCCAAAAACAAGCCCACAATTATGTGGTCAATTAATCTTCAACAAAGGAGGTAGGCATATGCAACAGGGGGGAAAAAATCAGTTCAACACAATTCAACAAATTGTGTTGGAAAAATTGGTCACGTAGGCTGAACCTGGCCCACTTTCTTACACTATACACAAAAATAAATTCAAAATGGATTAAAGAGCTAAATGTAAGACCTGAAACCATAAAAATTTTAGAAGAGAACACAGGCAGCAACTTCTCTGACATCGGCCATAGCAAAATTTTTCTAGATACGCCTCCTGAGGCAAGGGAAATAAAAGCAGAAATAAACTATTGGGAATTCATCAAAATAAAATCTTCTGCACAGTCAAGGAAACAATCAACAAACCTAAAAGGTAACCTACTGAATGAGAGAAGATATTTGCAAATGACATATCCAATACAAGGTTAGCATCCATAATATAGAAAGAACTGATACAACCCAATGCCCAAAAACAAATAATCCCATTTAAAAATGGGCAAGACACGAACACACATTTCTCCAAAGAAGACATCCAAATGGCCAATAGACACGTGAAAAGATACTCAACATCACTGATCCTCAGGGAAACGCAAATTGAAACTACAATGAGCTATCACCTCACAGCTGCCAGAATGGCTGAAGTCAAAAACACAAGAAACAACGAGTGTTCGTGAGCATGTGGAGAAAAAGGAACCCTCTTGCACCGTTGATAGGAGGGCAAAATGACGCGGCCCCTGTGGAAAGCGGTATTTTCCTCAAAAAGTTAAAAAATAAATCGACTCTAAGATCCAATCATCACACTGCTGGGTATTTATCCCCAAAATACAAAAACACTAATTCAAAGGGATGCATGGACCCCTATGTTTACAGCAGCATTATTTACAACAGCCAAGATATGGAAGCAGCCCAAGTGTCCATCAACTGATGAATGATAATGCTAAGTGAAATGAGTCAGAGAAAGACAAATACCATATGATTTCACTCATATGTGGAATTTAAGAAACAAAACAAACAAGCAGAGGGAAAAAAAAAAAAGAGTGGCAAATCAAGAAATAGACTCTTCACTCTAGAGGACACGCGGGTAGTTACAGAGGGGAGGTGGGGGGGGCTGGGGGAGTAGGTGATGGGATTAAGGAGGGTGATGAACACCAGGTGTGGTATGAAGGTGCTGAATCACTATATTGTACACCTGAGACTAATATTACACTGTTAACTAACTGCAATTTCAATACAAACTTTAATTTAAAAATAATATAAAAATAAAAAGATTTTAGAGAACCAAAAAAAAAAAAAAGAAAAAAAAAAGAGGGCGCTCGTTGTGATGAGCACTGAGTAATATCCATGATGGAAGGGTTGAGTCACGACATGTGAAACTAATAAAACACTAATATAATAGTTATAATTAATATCAACTAATATGCTAACTCTAGTGGAATTCAGATAAAAATGTAAAAAAGAAAACAGAGTGTTGCTGAATTTAAAAACCTAAGATCTAGCTATCCGTTGCCTATGTTAACGGGCTTTAAAATAATCACAGAAAGATCAACAGGACAATGATCTCCCTTTTATTGCTTTAAACTATTATATTATCATACCTGTTTTAGACTTTTGGTCCACCTGTCCCAGTAATTCCACTTCCAATGACTCTATGTGGCCCAGTTTTTTCCAAGTGTTCTATTCCTCAGGTATCCTGTCACCCTGACTTTGGAGTTCATGTGTCCTGGAAATATCAACTACTCAGTGGGGGGGATTTTGAAGGGGGACACGGGAAGGGTCAGTGGCCAAAGCAGGCCCCCATCTGGGTGGAAGGAGACAGCGCGTCAAGTGAAAGCCCCAGGCCCCAAAGAATCACTTGGCTCACCTCTTTTCTGCCACTCCCTGGGCAAATCTCAAGGGTAGGGCTTGACTTGCAAAATTCAAGCAGAAGGAGCCTGGGGGAAATGGGACCCCCAGCCCCCGCCCCGCCCCCCGCCCCAGGTCAGAGTCTCTCAAGCAGCCACACAATGGAATCCTCTGAGAAGATTTTTGAAAATACTAAAGCCCTGTTCTTACACCCAGAGATTCTGATTGGTGGGTTGGCCTGGAATGAGGCCTGGGAAATGGGTTTGTAAACCCCAGCCATTCGAAAGGGCAGCCAAGGCTGAAAGGCATCTGCTCAGGTACAGCCCACCAGCCCTGAGCGTGTGGGGAAGCAAGGGGCCGAAGGCAACTGCCTTCATCCACTCCACACAGATGTTCATCCAGACCCTGCCCGGCGGAGTCCAGGCCGCCCTGTGAACACCTGCATCTACTGTCTGGACTGGTTCCCACTGACAGGACTAATAATGACTGTCCCAAAGTCGCATGTGTTCTAAGGTCACACTCGTCCTATCCTCTGCCTGATGTCCACCAGCCACACCCCACGCCCACCTAAGACCCCACACACATCAATAATCCCCTTCCAGGGTTTTCTCTTGTCTGGATTTTGTTTTTGTTGTTTTTTTAAAAAAAAAAAAAAAGTTTACTTTTCATTTTTGAGAGAGAGAGAGCAGGGGAGGAGCGAAGAGAGAGGGGGACAGAGGATCTGAAGCAGGCTCCATGCCGACAGTGTGGGGCTCGGACCCAAGAACCGTGAGATCGTGACCCGAGCCGAAGTCGGTCGCTCAACCGACTGAACCACCCAGGTGTCCCTGGGTTTTGTTTTTATTTTCTATTTGTGCCATTGCTGTTTAGTTCCTGAATTCCATGTTAACGTCTAGTTGCTCCAGAGTTGATTTGGGAGGAAGGGAGCCGGTAGCCCATGTCAGTTTTCCATCTGGCGAAACCCGAAGCCTGAAGAGCAAGAGGTTGTTTGCTTTGGCTTCTTTTTTAAGACACAAACCCACAGGGACAACAGGAAAACGGGCACAGGGATCGGTCGCCCACATTAACAGCCTTTAAAAAATCACAGGAAGATCAACAGGACAATGATCTCCCCTTTATCGCTTTCAACTATTATATTATCATACCTGTTGTAGACTTTCGGTCCACCAGTCCCAGTAATTCCACTTCCAACGACTCTACATGGCCCAGTTTTTTGAAGTGTTCTATTCCTCAGGTATCCTGTCACCCTGACTTCAGCGTTCACGTGTCCTAGAAATATCAACTACTGGGTGGGGGGATTTTGGAAGGGGACACGGGAAGGGTCAGTGGCCAAAAGCAGGCCCCCATCTGGGCGGAAGGAGACAGGGTGCCAAGTGAAAGGAACACGAATGCTCAAATGTTGCAAGCTGAGAGTGCCGGCCCTCTTCTCCCCTCAACTTCTAGAAAGCTGCAGCTGGACCTCTGCTCTCCAGGCGAGAGACTAGCAACTTTCTCTCTGGAAGGGTCTGACCAGCCCAGGAGCAGAGATCTAGACCGATTCCCGGGTTCCCTAACAAACGGCCCACCTAGGTCGTCCTAGAGTAAAGCTCAAAACTGAGAAGCCCCACCCAAGCAGCTTTGTTGTCCTCACTTTTAATCATGAACAAACAAGCTAGGATGACAAGACATTCATGGAAAATCTCTAACACAGGAGACCAAAATAAATAGGAGACGGCATATATAGATAGATGATAGATGATAGATAGATGATAGATAGATAGATAGATAGATATAGATAGATAGATAAAATAGGAGACAGCAGCCTGAGGGAAACAAACAAACAAAATGCAGGAAGAAGAAACTTTTAAAAATATAATTATCATTTATATAATCAGAGAAGAAAAGATATTACATCCCGGACATAAGAATAGATTTCTATCTCTTTTAAAAGGAAGAGAGGAGGCATTCAGACAAGGGGGAAAAATATCTGAGAAATTACAATGACAGCAAGCAAAAGCTTCAAAAGGAATAAAATACTTAGGCATTTTATTGTATTTACTATATAATATTTAAGAGACAAAAGACTTGTGCACTGAAATCTCTAAAACACTGATGAAAGAAATTTTAAAGGGCATAAATAACTGGAAAGGCATCCCATGTTCATTGATCTGAAGACTTAACATTGTTATATGTATGGGTGGTAAGATGTACATCTGCCCAAAGTGATGTGCAGATTCATTGCAATCTGTTTCAAAAACCCAACAGCATTGTTTTCTCAGAAATAGAAACACCCATCCTAGAATCTATATGGAATCACAAGGGACCCAGAACAGCCAAAACAACCCTGAAGAACCTTGAAACCTTGAAAAATTAAACTATTCAGAATATAAAAAGAACTCTTAGAAGATACACAAATGGCCACATAAAGAGATGTACAACGTCATTTGTCACTGAAGACATGCAAATCAAAAACCACAATGAAATAGACTTTACAATGGAATCAACCCAAATATCCATTAACAGATGAATGACGGTATATACATAAAATGGAATATCACTCGCCCGTCTAAAAAGAAAATTATGATACATGCTGCAGCAAGAATAAACCTTGAACATATGCAAAGTGAAATGAGCCCAACAGAAAACAAACGCCATATGATTCCACTTACACAAGGTGCCTACAATAGGCAAATTCCTAGAGACCGAAAGAAGAAAGGTCGCTAGGGGCTGGGATTGGGGGAAAACCAAATGAGGAATTATTGTTTAATGGATACAAAGTTTCTGTTCAGAAAGATGCAAAAGTTCTGGACATAGTGTTGATGTCTGCACAACATTATAAGTATACTTAATGTCACTGAGTTATACACTTAAAAATGGTTGAGTGGTTAAAATGGTTAATTTTGTATTGTATGTATTTTGCCATGATAAAAATAAACAAATAAAATCATGGCACAAATTAAAAACTCAGTCGCGGGTTGACAAATAAAATTAAGGCAATCTCGAGAAAAAAAAGTAGGGGTGCCTCGCTGACTCAGTTGGCAGAGCATGTGACTCTTGATCTCAGGGTCGTGAGTTCAAGCCCCGCATTGGGCATGGAGCCCACTTAAAAAAATTTTTAAGGAAATCTCCAAGAAAATCGAGCAAAAGAACAAAGAGAAAATAGGCAAGAAAAAAAAAAAAAACAAGAAAAATGAGAATCAGTACAGAAGGTCACCATCCAAATAATAGAAATCCCAGAAAAAGAGAACAGGAAAAACAGTGTGGAGAAGGAAGGGATTTTCAATGAACTCGTTCAAGAAAACGTCCCTAAATTGAAAGACTAGAATTTCCGTATTGAAAGAATTCACCAAATATGCAGCACACTGGCTAAACATAGACCACACCAAGGCTGCCCGCTGAAATCTGAGAACCGGAAGGCAAGGGGTTCAAGGGAATGAGCAACCTGGAAACCGAATCTCCAAAGAATCCGCAGAATGATGAGGAGTGATGTTGGACACGAGTGGGGACGTGTGCCGCTCCGGTGCCTGGGGAGTGCCCGATACAGGGCAGGCAGTGGTAGATCCCTGTCTGCTGAACGCCGCAGGCACACAGAGCTCCTAAGCCTTCGCAGGAAGGAGAGATCACAAACACTGCGAGGACGGGTCATCTCGATAAACGTTCTGAGTGACATTCAAAATGGATCTTGCGGGACGGGTACAGTTTCGACAAGCACAGACTGGACAGCAATCAGAAAAGAGACATAATGGGCCAAATCAGAGGCTATTCTGGGGACCTGATCAGTCCACAATGGCTGGGGTGGAGACAGAAGGGTGGATGGCGGTGCTAGGCAGGTGGCTTAGAGGTAACGGAGTAGAGCGGAGCCTAGGTACCCGGGCCTATGCCAGGGCCCTGGGCTGCCCTCTTAGCAGGAAATCAGACCACATTCTGGAGGGCAAGGATCCCCAGGTCTTATCCAATTTGCTCAGATTCCAGATTCCAGTATCC
Organism: Panthera uncia; assembly: GCF_023721935.1. Taxonomy (NCBI): domain Eukaryota; kingdom Metazoa; phylum Chordata; class Mammalia; order Carnivora; family Felidae; genus Panthera; species Panthera uncia. The sequence continues at coordinate 37,492 of NW_026058013.1, read as the reverse complement.
TGCTTTTTTCCTTGTCGGGTGTGCTAACATGCGTGTATGTTTAATGACTGAATTCAGTGGCACACTGTGCAGACTGCTGAATCAAGAGCCATGCACGGGAACCTGTGACAAACGTATGATCCCTGCCCCCAAGATCCTCAGATTCTAGTGGAGAAGTAAGGCATCTCTTTCCGTCATCGAAGAGAATAAACCAGAGCTGGAGGAGGGGTGGAAGGCAGAAATGGAAACAGTCTCACAGACTCACAATGTGTAAACAGCTCAGCATCCTTGACACAGACGATGTTGGGGACACTGATTCTTAGAAGACGAAAACGAACTGGCTGCACTAAAAAGGGATCACTTCCTTCTAAACCCCTTCCCATACTGGAGCTGTACTATGTATCATTCCTGGGTTTTGTTTTAGGAGATTTGGTAAACTGGAAAAAGGGAAAGAGGAATCCTCCCCTCTCCTTCCAGGCAAAGGACTAAACATTTTGCATTTTGCAACCCCCTTACAGTGCTCAGCCCTCCCAAAGTGCTCCCTGTGTGATAAACCCTGAGTGTTTCTGAAAATATGGACAGACCACAGACAATCTCAGGCGTTCTGTTGAGCTAAAGATAACACAGCCTCTTCACTGTAAAAGATCGATTACAATCTACTAGTTCAACAATCTTCATCCCACCAAGATTTAAAAAATAAAAAGGTTTTGCATGACTAATGAGCTCCTCTGTTCCACTGAGTCATAATCTGCATGTTAAAGTGTCCATATTCACAAACGCAAGGTAAACTGAACCTCATTGGTATTACTGTTTCTGACTTTCTGGTAATTAATGGGAATTTCTCAAATTGTCTGAATCGCTATTTAAATGATTTATATAATGGACCTTCAGAGTTGCTGTTACAATCTATCACATTGTGATGAAGTAACTTAGGTGTGTTTATTACCAATTTATAGCGAATATGGCAGACTGGAGGTTATAAAACTTTTTTTTTTTTTTTTTTTTTTTTTTTTTTTGCCTCCTGGTTTCCTTACTCTTCTAACATTCTGTGATTGTAATGAACAGGACATATCTTAACACATGAGACATTTGTAGTTGGAAGCCATAGATATTTTAGTTGGGGCACTGGCCAGTCCCTTGTGATTTATGACATTATTTCATTACAAGTTGCTGTAAGGACAACCATTGGTCACCCACGAGGTGGTGTGCATTTACTCATAAATTTTCAGGAATGAGACAGTGTATGTGCCAGGAATGATAGAATACTGTTTACTTTGCCCTTCTCCGACTCTTAAAACAAAAGGATGTTTTAGGAAATGGGGTTTAGGAGTCCAGGCTGAGAAAAAGGGTCCAAACCAGTATGTGCATATCTTAGGTGTAAGCGAAAGCCGAGACATCCACTCTCTCTGCTTAACTTTAAATAAAAAGAAAGGAACAATATTCATACTCTCTCTATCAATACAGTAGGAAATCTACAGTAATGGAGCAGAGTTCTTGTAGAAAGATAAGCTCCTCTAGGGTCAAGACCAAGCCTTTTTCAAATATATTATCCCCTGCCTATTGAGTTTAGTGGCTGGCAAAAGGTAGTTGTTCAATAAGCTTGGGATCTGAGTTAATCTACATAAGAGTTTAAGTTGTGAAATAAATATTTGAAACATAAAATCAATGTCCAAGGAATCTTTATTTGATGGGTACGTACAGCAGGGAGGTCTTTTGCAATTGCGAGATACTTGTTATACGATTTGAGGGCTTACGCATAACGCCATTTTGCATTCTTGATCTTTTAATTATCTTTCATGTTTCTTAAATATTGCAAATATGCAAAATGATGATTTTCATCTGACTGATTTGGAGGGAATGCAAAGGAAATAACCTTCTTAAAGTAAAGAATGCGATGTAATGATTAACAAATACAGGTATTTCAGGGGCGCCTGGGTGGCTCAGTCGGTTAAGCGTCCGACTTCGGCTCAGGTCATGAGCTCGCGGTTTGTGAGTTCAAGCCCCGCATCAGGCTCTGTGCTGACAGCTCAGAGCCTGCAGCCTACTTCGAGTTCTGTGTCTCCCTCTCTCTGCCCCTCCCATGCTCATACTCTGTCTCTCTCTGTCTCTCCATAATAAATAAATGTTAAAAAAAAATTAACAAATACAGCTATTTCCTAACTCAGCAAGCTCAAATGTACGAAAGTATGGATTTTCTTAGATATCCGGGAGCTCTTTATACCAATATTTATATTTTTACGCATTTGAAATTTTAATAAAAAATGTTTTAATTAGAATAATTGAGTTTTACTAGTTGGCTGTGTTACACAGAGATTCATCCAGGAATGTGAGACCCTCAAAGCCATTTTGTTCCATTGAAGCATTAAATTTCTTACAATATATTCTTGCCCTTGGGATTCTCTCTTTTTGTTACGTTTTATTTAAATTTTAGTTAGTTAACATACAATGCAATATTGGTGTCAGGAGTAGAATTCAGTGATGCATCACTTACATACAACACCCAGTGCTCATCATCACAAGCCTCCTCCTTAATGCCCATCCCCCACCTAGCCCATCTGCTACCCACCCCCCTCCATCAACCCTAGGTCTGTTCTCTATCATTAAGAGTCTCTTGTGGTTTGTTTCCCTCCTCTTTCTGCCCCCCCTTTCCCATATGTTCATCTGTTTTGTTTCTTAAACTTCACATATGAGTGAAATCATATGGTATTTGCCTTTCTCTGACTTATTTCGATTAGCATAATACATTCTAGCTCCATCCACATTGTTGCAAATGGCAAGACTTCAGTCTTTTTGATGGTTGAGTAATATTCCATTATAAATATATATATACATATATATACACAAACATATATACATATATGTATACGTATACATATACATGTACATATACATATGTATACGTATACATATACATATATATGTATGTGTATATATATATGTATGTGTATACATATATATATGTATGTATGTGTATATATATATGAATCACATCTTCTTTATCCGTTCATCAGTCGAAAAACATATGAGCCCTCTCCATAGTTTGGCTATTGTTGATAATGCTGCTATAAACATTGGGGCGTATACCCCTTTGACTCTGCATTTTTTGTATCCTTTGGGTAAATACACAATAGGACAATTGCTGGATGGTATGGTAGTTCCATTTTTAGTTTTTTGAGGAACTTCCATTCTTATTCTTCCATCCAAATACTTCATAAGTTAGTTTATCAGGTCTTCAAATGTAAACTTTTATATTTGTATGTCTGAAAATGTCATTTTTTTTCCTTAATACATTTATTTAGGAATAACTTGCATATAACAAACTGCATTCATTTAGGTGAGTTTCATTAGAATGTAAATACTCATGGGGCGCCCAGGTGGCTCAGTTGGTTGAGCGTCGGACTTCAGCTCAGGTCATGATCTCACAGTCTGTGAGTTCAAGCCCTGCATCAGGCTCTGTGCTGACAGCTCAGAGCCTGGAGCCTGCTTTGGATTCTGTGTCTCCCTCTCTCTCTGCCCCTCCCCCTGCCCTTGCTCTGTCTCTCTCTGTCAAAAATAAATAGGCATTAAAAAAAAAAGAATGTAAATACTCAAAACATCCCCATGATAATCAAGATACAGACGTTTCCATTACCCCAAAAAGATGCATCGCACCCCTTTGCAGTCCATCTCTCAGCTCCGCCCCAGCCCCAGGCAACCACAAATCTGCTTTCTGTCACTACAGATTATTTTAGAGTTTATATAAATGGGAAAACACAGTGCGTACCTTTTTGTAGCCGACTTCTTCTATTTAGCATGACTTAAACATCTTGCTGTATATTTGAATACTTTGTTCCTTTTTTACTTCTAAGTAATATTCCACATATTGGATATATCACATATTGTCTATCTACCAGTTGATGAATATTTGGGGTTATTTCCAGGTGTGGCTATTGTGATTAAAGCTGCTATCAACAGTTCTGTGTAAATATTAATGTAGACACACGTTTTTGTTTCTTTTGGGGAAATACCTAAGAGTGGAATGCCTGGATCACGTGGTAGGCATATGCTTAACTTTTTTTTAAGAAACCACCAAACAGATTTCCCAAGTGGCTGAACCACTTTATAGTCTCAGTAGCAGTTCATGAGCGTTCTGCTTGCTCTACGTCCTTGTCAACACTTGATATTGTCGGCCTTTTTAATTATAGCTCTTCTATAAGTAAATCGAAGATTGTGGGTGGGTGGGTGGGTGGTGGTGATTGGTTTCTTCTGCATTTCCTTGGTGGACAATCTTACTAAACATCTTTTCATGAGGTTACCGATCACTCATTTACCTTCTTTTGGAAAGTATTCACATATTTTTTTTTTTCTATTTTGTATTGGGCTGTTTGTCTTTTAGTTATTGAATTGTAAGAGGTCTTTATATATTCTGGATACAAGCCCTTTATCAGACACGTGTAGCAAATATTTTCTTCCATTCTCTAGCTTTTCCTTTCCTGAATGGTATTTTACAGAGTACAAAAGCTTTTAATTTTTATAAAGTTCAAAGTACCGATTTTCTCCTTTATGTTCATGCTTATTTATGTCCTTTCTGAGAAATGTTTGTCTTTCCTAAGGTCAAAAATATTCTTTCTATATTTTTCCAGTTCTATAGCTTTAGCTTTTCTTTGTTTTTGTTTTTTTTTTTCACGTTCATTTATTTTTGAAAGACAGAGAGAGAGTGTGAGCAAGGGAGGGCACTGAGAGAGGGAGACACAGAATCTGAAGCAGGCTCCAGGCTCTGAGCTATCAGCACAGAGCCTGACACGAGGCTCGAACCCACAAACTGCGAGATCACAACCTGAGCCAAAGTTGGATGCTTAACCAACTGAGCCACCAGGCACCCCTAGTTTTTCTATTTTGTTTTGTTGTAGGGTTCAGGTTTGGGGTGGGGTGTTTGTTTTGTGTGTGTATGGGTTCATTTTTTGGATTTTGCACCTATTATCTGAAAAGATGATTTAGCCAGGTGTAGAAATCTAGTTGTTTTCCCTCGGCACTTTTAAGACATTCTATCATTACATGTCTCATGTTGCTAATGAATAATCTGCTGTCAGTCTGACTGCTGCTGCTCCGTAAGTAATCTATATTTCTCTCAGATACGTTTTAATTGTTTTAAGTGTATTCATTTATTTTTGAGAGAGAGAGAGAGAGTTCACAGGGGAGGGGCAGAGATAGAGAGGGAAAGAGAGAATCCCAAGCTGGCTCCACACTGTCAACACAGAGCCCAGCACGGGGCTCCATCCCATGAACCATGAGATCACAAGCTGAGCCAAAAGCAAGAGTTGGACGCTTAACCGAGTGAGCCACCCAGGTGCCCCTCGGATACATTTTAATTTATTTATTCTTGCCATTCTGTAGTTTCACTAACATGTATCTAGGTGTGAGGGTTTTTTGCTCTGCTTAACAGATAAGAGGCTTTTTTTATTCTGGGATATGTGCCTTGCTTTAGTTCTAGAAAAGTCTTAGCCATTCTCCTTTCAAATATTCTCCCCACTCTCTCCCATTCTTGCTATGGTCTTCCCAGAATACCTATTAACAACAACTTACAATTTCCCAGCTTGCCCTCCGTGCCCCTCACATTTCCTTTCTCGGTTCACCTTTCTTTCTCTCTCAATGCTACATTCCAGGTGCCTTGCAAAGTTCTGGCCTTCCATCTCACTTTCTTCAACTCTCTCCAGTTCAATAGTTCGTTCATAGGGGTTGCTTTTTTACTTCAATGACTGTATTTTTCATTTCCAAGATTTCCGTTTCATTTTTATATATATCCATCTATTCTTAATGGAATTGCCTACTTAATTCCTGTTTTTTGTTAGTTGTTATTTTATCTTATGAAAGGTTGTAAATGTATTTATTTTTTTAATATAATTTATTGTCAGATTGGTTTCCATACAACACCCAGTGCTCATCCCAACAGGTGCCCTCCTCAATGCCCATCACCTGCTTTCCCCTCTCCCCCACCCCCCCATCAACTCTCAGTTTGTTCTCAGTATCCAAGAGTCTCTTTCGCTTCGCCTGCCTCCCTCTCTGTAACTTTTTTCCCCCTTCCCCTCCCCCATGGTCTTCTGTTAAGTTTCTCAAGATCCACATAGGAGTGAAAACATATGGTATCTGACGTTCTCTGCCTGGCTTGTTTCACTTAGCATAATGCCCTCCAGTTCCATCCACATTGCTGCAAATGGCCAGATTTCACTCTTTCTCATTGCCAAGTAGTATTCCATTGTATATATAAACCACAACTTCTTTATCCATTCGTCAGTTGATGGACATTTAGGCTCTTTCCATAGTTTGGCTATTGTTGAAAGTGCTGCTATAAACATTGGGGTGCAAGTGTCCCTAGGCATCAGCACTCCTGTATCCCTTGGGTCAATTCCTAGCAGTGCTATTGCTGGGTCATAGGGTAGTTCTAAAATTTATTTTAAAATAATTTTCAGATTCTTATTTATAGTTTCCCGGGTATGAGTTCTTCCAACCTTGCTTAAAAGTCCATACTGTAGGAGGGTTGCCTACCTAACAGCCATTCCCCTCCCTCTTCTTTGCTAATAAAACGCAGTTTTATCTTGAGTAGCGATGTGTCCAGACAATAGATCAGACAGGTCCAAGTCAGTTGTGACTATTTGTTTCCCTTGGCCGCTCAATTTCCCAGTCTCCCTTGGAATCAAGGGAGGCCATGTGACCCAGTTGCGCCTAAGAAGATACAAGGGATATTGTGCTCAGGAGCTTCTGGGAAGGCAGGAATTATGGTCTCTAGAGCTGCAGTCACCCTCTTACAACCATAAAGCAACAACAAACATAACAGAGAAGAGAAAGAGTGAGCTTGGATCCATTCTTGAGAGAGCTTGTCTCCAGTTCCTATTATTAAAAAAAGATAAGTGTCTATAGAGTTTAGGACACAATTATTTGCCGCTAAGATCATTCCAAACCAGTAGAGCGGATGACCCCCACCCCGGGGCGGTAGGAAGCTTCTGCCTAGCTCCCGGGAGGGCTGTAGCTCAGAAGTACAGCATCACGTGCTGGGCCTTCATTGTTCCTGACCCCATGCCAGGACGGATCGTGGTCCCCCTCCTAGTCTTATAGGGGCCTCCTGCCTGCCCTCCACCACAGGTGAGCAGCTTGCGACCAGCTGAAACTCCACATGGGTTGGCTGAAATTCTCACAGCATCTGGTCACACAGGCCTCATGACAAGCACCTCAAGCAGGACTCACCACTCACCCACCCCCCCCCCCCTTCAAACTCCTCTATACCAAACTTGCTTCCTTTACCCCCAACCCCAGGCCTTCAGCCTCAGCTAACCTCGCTGCTTTGGGGCTCTGCTCCTTGCTGGATAGGAGGCTATCCCCCTGTCCTTTAGCACAGCTATGCCATTCTAACTTTTGTTTATAAGTCATCCCTGCTTCTGGTATGGGTGGTTTCCACATTTATTCACTTTGACAAGTGGCCTAAAGTCCACCCCGCTGCATTTTTTAATTGTCATATTTTCGTATTTGAGATTCTTACAGATACGCTTACTCTTATAAAAATTTGGAATTGCCAAATAATTGCCAATAATACAAATTGCCAAATTAAAATCACTGTTACCCCGCCACAACTGTTAACATTTTGCTATGTTTCTTTTGAGTCTTTTTTTCTATGCATATTGATAAACATATTGTTTTATAGGATTGTGGCACTAATGTAATACCTAGGGTTATAACTTGCCTTTTTTCGTTTAATATATAATGGACTTTCTCTTAAGTGTTCATATATATAGGTACATGAATATATATATATGAACATATACATATATATGAACACATACATATAGATACACATATGTATGAACACATGTGTTTATATATGTGTGTGTATATGTATATATATGTGTGTGTATATATATATATATACACACACACACACATATATATATATAGTGTTTATAAAATACATAAATATAGGAGTGCTTGGGTGGCTCATTGGTTGAGTAGCCAACTCTTAATTTAGGCTCAGGTCATGATCTCACAGTCATGAGATCGAGCCCGAGGCAGGCTCCACTCTGAGTATGGAGCCTGCTTAAGATTCTCTCCCTTCCTCTCCCTCTGCCCCTCCCCACTTGTGCACACATGGTCTCTCAAAACATCAAAATAAATTTAATTTTTTTTAATTTAAAATACATAATACATAATGTTTATTAAATATATAAAATATATACTTTATATTCTATATGTCTCTATACCACACAAACCATAGACATCAACCATACTTTCCTTACTATTCCATTATGGGTATTTGTTGTTTTTAATTTGTAGTTACTATACATACTGTTGCATCATAAATATTTCAATATTTCCTTAGGATAAAGTGCTGGAAATAGGATTACTGAGACAAAAGATATGAACATTTTTTAAAATATATATACACATTGCCAAAGCTCTCTCCCAACAAATGTTCATCCTCTCAAATTCTCAGTGTAATGCCGTTTTAAATTTGCCAATTTGATAGATAAAAAATTCTCAGTGTTCTTTTAATTTACATTTCTTTGATACTCATAAGTTTGAATATTTTTCATATGTTAATTAGCCATTTGTCTTTCCTTTCAGTGCATCTTAAATAAGATTGTATTTACTTACAACTTTGCAAAACAGTTATTTCACAAATCAAACCAAAACACCTGATTATGCGTAGTAAGCATATACACCAGCCTCAAAAGAGTCCATACTGGTTTCTGCTTTATAGTGGATCTCTCTCTTGTGTACGTTGAAATGTATTCTTCATTATACTTCAGGTCCAAATTATAAGTGGGCTCCGTGTTTAGGTAAATCACAATCAAGGGTACAGGAGTAGAGGGGCCAAATTTTACAGATAGATAGATAGATAGACCCTTCTCTTTGCAGATATAGATATACACATGAGTATATATTTATATACAAATAATTCATATGTATAATTAACAAGAGGTATGGATGATTTTTGATCTACAAACTTCAATATAATTACATATCTCCATAATCTCTGGTCATGTGCAAACATTTTGAAATCTATTAAAAACGCAGTTGATACGCCCATTTGAAAATTCTATCAGCCACCATTCTATCTCGTAAACCACAAATGAAACCTAAATTGTATGCAACAATGAGCTAAAGATAAATGCTATGTGGTTAATTTAAAAGAGTTACCAAGGCACACTCTCAACAAAGCAACGGGCATTGAATACTGTTGATGGAAACTGGAATGTTAAGGTATTCAGGGAGGTTATTAGGGGAAGTGAGTCTGGCCGTAGGTGTGGGGGCGATGGGGCACTCTTCTGAGGAGAGCAGCAAGGAAGGCCTTTGGTTGGAAAGACAGTAGGTGGTGGTTATGTGTAAGGGTTCGCGCGACCCCCGGGGTTCAAATCCTGGCTTGGCCATCCACCCAGCATGTCCTTGCACACAGTTACCAGACCTTTCTGCAGTCACCACCGCACAGTCTTACCTCCAGGATTTAATAGCATGTGTAAGACAATGTCGTAGATACTCAGTAGTTGTAGCTCTCATTATTATTACAATAGCAATGTAAGATAACCAGGAGGCTGGACACAGTGACACTCATGGGAAACATGGTGGGGTTGGGGCGGGGCAGATGAGCAGGGTCCAGGACCACAGGAGGGCACCTGGGATGCGGAGCCAAGCCCTGAGACCACGAAGAGCTTTACAGTGACATATGAGGCAGGTAAGTCCCTTCAAGGTTCACGGGGCATGACATGATGAAAACAATCAAGAGACTCTCCTATCGCTGCAGTGAAAACAGCATGCCGGGAAGTGTTTTACTGCATAATGAAAAATCACCTGTCACCGTGCAGGGGACTGTGACTTCACAGGATAAACAGGACCCGAGTGCCCAGCTCCAGGTGGGGAGCCAGACTCAGCCTGCGGCAAACTGCTAAGGAGCCAGGGTCACTTTGCTTCAATGTGCCTTTTATAGTGACTTAACAGAACTGAGGTAGGCTGCTGAGTGGAGACAGGAAACAATAAGGATGTGCTTGCTGAGCGCTTAGACCCGGGCTCCTACGTTTCTGAATTTGGTCCTACACTTACACAAACAACTAGGCATCGCTGTCTCTGTCCGATCAGAGTACTTACTGGCTTCTCTGATGATACACGGTGTCCTGCTGGTACAGTCCCTCTCTGAGGCTTCCCAGGGCATCCCAGCATCTCCAAATTCCAAGACGCCCTGTTTCTCTCAAATTCTGTTTAGTAGGCTTATGAGTACCCACCCGAGTCTACTAAATACTGTGCCTAGAGAAACACTTTAAGCTAACCAGTGTAACCCCCCCCCAGGAGGGCAGAGAACCCTGCTTGCTGACCCCCCCCCACCCAAGTCATAGATGTGCTGCCCACTGGCCACTTTACGTGAAGGTCTTACATTAACGCAGAGTTAGGGAAAACGCTGTATAAGGATTTGTTGGGTTACCGTTTGAAACGATTTTTAATTCTTTTCTTTCCTCTTCTCATCTCCCTTCTGCTACTGCACACACCAAAATACATGAACGTTCATGCTAACGGGCCAATTTCTTTTTTTTTTTTTTAACGGTTTTTTTATTTATTTCTGAGAGAGAGAGAAAGAGTGTGTGTGAGAGACAGAGCGTGAGCAGGGGAAGGGCAGAGAGAGAGGGAGACACGGAATCTGAAACAGGCTCCAGGCTCCGAGCTGTCAGCCCAGAGCCCGAGGCGGGGCTCAAACCCACGAACTGTGAGATCATAACCTGAGCCAAAGTTGGACACTTAACCGACTGAGCCACCCAGGTGCCCCCAACCACTGTTTTAAATGTATCTCTTGACCATTACCAAAATATCTTGCTGAAGAATTAACCCAAAGAATGTTATTTTTTCCATTTTTTCATGGAAAAGCCTAAATAATGATTTCCTCAGAACTTTCTTCATGTTTTCACTGCAAGTTACAAATTTCAAAAATAGTCTTGTATGTCTCAGACCTGACTAAGTGGAAAAGCAGGGGATCTGTCTATCTCAAGACAATTGTAATCATTTGTAGCTGCACTTTTGTTAACACAGATTAGTGTACTGGAAAACAGTGTGGAGGTTCCTCAAAAAATTAAAAATAGACCTACCCTATGACCCAGCAATAGCACTGCTAGGAATTTACCCAAGGGATACAGGAGTACTGATGCATAGGGGCACTTGTACCCCAATGTTTATAGCAGCACTTTGAACAGTAGCCAAATTATGGAAAGAGCTTACATGTCCATCAACTGATGAATGGATAAAGAAGTTGTGGTTTATATATACAATGGAGTACTACGTGGCAATGAGAAAGAATGAAATATGGCCCTTTGTAGCAATGTGGATGGAACTGGAGAGTGTTATGCTAAGTGAAATAAGCCATATTTCACTTAGAGAAAGAGATACCATATGGTTTCACTCTTATGTGGATCCTGAGAAACTTAACAGAAACCCATGGGGGAGGGGAAGGAAAAAAAAAAAAAAAAGAGGTTAGAGTGGGAGAGAGCCAAAGCATAAGAGACTCTTAAAAACTGAGAACAAACTGAGGGTTGATGGGGGGTGGGAGGGAGGGGAGGGTGGGTGATGGGTAGTGAGGAGGGCACCTTTTGGGATGAGCACTGGGTGTTGTATGGAAACCAATTTGATAATAAATTTCATATATTGAAAAAAAATACAGATTGGTGTAGATGTCTCTTCAATAGGAAAGAATTATTACAGGGTCAGGGAAGGAACGAGGTGTGAACTAGGTGTGAACACAAGTTAAATCTTGGAACCTTAGGTACCTCGTCTATACGATGGCATTTATAATAGTAACATTTGCTTCATATGATTTGGCCAGAACTAATATTATATGTTATCATACAATCATGGTCTCCTAATTTTTTCATCACTGTGACATACTTTTTTGAAATAAGAACATGAGGCTTTTCATCAAAGGGCTTTCGAAACTTGTCATCTCTCTGGGTACCACGACCGCCCCTCAGATCTCCACTCCAGAAGTTCTCTCGGAACCTCAGCTCTCTAAAGGTAAGATACTCGGGGGCTTGATAAATACTTATAGATGACGAGCCAGCATTTGTCATATCCTAACAGCTTTAAATGGACCTGCCTCATTCACAGAAACAGGGGCTAGAACATGGCTCTAACACCCCATTTCTGGGTTTCATGTGGACCACCCTCCATGCAAAAATTCTTTCCTGGTTGGAGCCCACATCCCCCTTTCGTGATCTCTGAGACTCCTCCAGAGATATGCCCCAGCTCCCAGGACACAGTCAGGGTCTGCTTGCTTTCATGGCCCACTTTGGACCCACCACTCTAGCTCAATGTCAAACGTCTCCTTTGTACCAGTTCTGGTGTGTCCCTTCTCTCACACTCCGACCACAGATGAGACCCCCGCCACCTCCTCCCCATACAGGAGGAGACCAGACACTTTGGGACATCACTAGGTACGTTTTGGCCAAGTAATACATAAGAATAACTTCCATAAGGAATGAATGCAAGAGCATCCTGGATGTTCTAGAACAAGAAAGGTTCTGGTCATCCTCAGCAGGGCAAGGGCAGGGGTCAGAGCATGAAAGTGAAGTCACAGGGTGTTTAAGTGAAAAGCAGGCACACAGGGCCAAGGGTCCAGAGATGGACCAAAGCGGAAAGTGTCTTCAGTCAGACACATACGTGCCTTGAGCCAAAGATCCGGACCCAGCCCACCCAAAGGTCTACATTAGGGAAGGACAGGTGGTCCCAGGGCATTCACGTATATCCGCAGGTAGAAGACAGACAGTAGGGACAGAAGTGACCTGGCACTAGACACAGGTGGTGAAGCCCTACAGATGTTGGGGTGGGGACAAGAACCGGGATGCCGAGACACTGGCTGGGTCTTTGTTATCAAGTACAGACTGCAGTTGGAGGACCAAGGGCCGAGTAAGCCAGGTCTCCTCGAAGCCTCCCGTAGACAAAAGAACTCGTTCAGAGCTGAATGCCGACCTGCCCACGCGGCACTTCCACTTCTCGAGGGTTGGAGGCCAGGACAGGCGCCAGGCAGTGGCTCTGTGTCCTAGTCGGTCCTGACATGTGCGGGTCGCGTGGTCTTCACTGAAGAGCTCCCTCTGATGGGGACCCAGCATCCACCCTGTCGGAGGAAGCGAGGCTGGAGAAGCCGAGTAAATGCAGCCATAAGCCTAGGAGCGTGGAGAGTTCCCTGCAGACCCTGCCTCTCCCAGAGCAGGTGCCTCTTCCAGAAGCAAAGGGCATGGCGGGCTAGTGGGAAACGGGGGGAAAGTTCGCAGGTCACCGGCTATCGGCTGATTCCTATTAGCCCACACTCGGTCACCGCATCCTCTGTACCCTCCACAGCAGGCGAGGATACACAAGCTCCTGCTCAATGCTGCTTTGGCTCTTATTCCTACCTATTCTTGGCCCAATGACCATCTCCAGCTAGACTTTTCACCCAGAGGAAATGACGGCCGCTGTCTGTTTGGCTACCCCCATCCCTCTGGCTCTGACTGTCCCAAACTTGCATCCAGCCTTTTAACTAAAGTTAGATTTAACTTGCGTCTCAGCTCTTAAGGCTTTGACAAGTCGGCCGCCCTTGCCTGAACAACTTCTGTCTCTGCAAATACAAGGTCTATTGGAAATCTGGACTTGTCACTTTCATCCCCCTGGGCAATCAAATGTACAATCACAAGGAATGCTTGCCATTGCCATTACTGTAACTCTGGAGACACAGATGCCATATAACTCCGCTGAATTCAAACAACAACAATAATAATAATAGTAATAGTAATAATAATAAAGGAAGAAGAAAAAGACAGACTCCTATCTTAAGAAGCCGCCAGGATTTCCGGCGTGGCCTTCAGGAGCCCAGGACTGCTGAGCCACTAACATCCCAGACAACTGGGGCTGAAAAGAAACATCATGTACGTTAGCATTATCAGCAAAAGCATTTTGACCAGCTCTGTTTTCATATTCCTCAACCCAGATTCCTTTGAAAATGAAAGTAAAAATAAAGCGATACTCCTCATCATTTCCTCCAGACCTTGGAGTCTGGATTAAAGAAAATCTGCTGACTTTGCTGACCTTCACAAGGGTGCCGTGGGGGCGAGGAGAGCGGATGGTTGCATCTGGGGCTGAGTGTGGATCCTAATAGCCAAGCCTTGCCTGCACTTTCGATATTTTCTTTCGAACTTGCCTTTTTGCGGCTGCAGCTGGGCTTGTCAGTTTTCAGGACTAATGGGTTGTGATGGGGCGTCAGGGGAAGTCAACAATCAATGCTTGGGAAAAAAAAAATGGTGGGGGTGAGGGGGCCCATCACTGCTGACATGGCCAGGAACAAGCACAATGGCCTTCTTTTGTAGAAAAAGAGACGAAAAATTCTGTGCTGTGTTTTGCTTTTAAGATTAGTATAGATTTTTATCCTTTGATGACGGGGCTGCCTGCCCTTCTCCACTTTACACTTGCCTATCAAAACCGTATATTCTGGTTTTTAAATAACCACTTTACGATACGGTTAAAATTGTAATTCACGTTGTGGGTCGCAGTTACTTCTTGCAGGAAGATGAAACAAGATAGGAAAATGTCTGATGACACAGAGGCGGGGAAGAAGTGGCGTGAAATGGCTGTGGCTACCTCCCGAAGCAGGCCGCTTTTAGGAAAAACTCATTCCGGCCCCAATGTTGTGTGACATGAGAACGCCGTTACAGTAATACTCAGTGTGACGATGCTACTGTGAAAACACGAGGGCCTGACTGCAGTTTGCATCCAGGGCTAGGAAGCTCCCTAAAGATGTTGTCTCCTAAGAATCCAGTAGAACCCTGTTATGACGCCTGTGTCAGAATGCAGGCATAATATCTGCTACGTAGGTTGTTCTGTTCAAGTCGAAGATCAGGTAGCATATGTGGGAAGTGATTTCATCAGCAATCAATTCCAGTATCACCTATGACAGCAAAGAACTTGCTACATGAGGGTTGACTGCACTAACTTACACGAACCGTCTTCATACCAAGAATCCAAAGGAGCTGGCAAGTGAAAATATTCCGAGCTGACGCTACACAACACAGGAGTTCCGGAGAAGTCTTTTGTGTGATTCCGAGTGAAACTCAAGAGTTGCCTCCTGACTTATCCACTTGGCAAATCCAAGTCCCCATGACTCAGGCTTTCCTCTTTAAAAGTCCACCTTGGGGCATCTGGGTGGCTCGGTCGGTTAAGCATCTGATTCTTGATTAGGTTATGATCTCCTGGCCCGGGTGGTAGGGTCGAGCCCTGCGGTCGGGCCCCGTGCTGGGCGTGGAGCCTGTTTAAGATTCTCTCTCTCTTCCCTTTGCCCTCCCTAAATAAAGAAAGAAAGAAGTAAAGAAATAGAAAGAAAAAGTCCATCTATATTCATCTTCCTTTTTAAAATTGAAAAATTTAGTGACAGGGAGAAATGTGGACAGAAAGTCTAAAGTAGTAGTGAAGTGAAAAGAAGTCTCACTAGCCCTACATCCCTACCTGAACTATATTTTCTTCTTGCTCCATAATTCACAATCTTACTCAGCCCAGTTTTTACTTCCAACGTCAGCCTTCTGTATGATCAGAATTTTAATAAACGTACAGCGTCTTAATAATCAGAGGAAAATAACACAAACGTCATCTATAAAAAAAAAAAAAAAAATCCACCGGGAAGAGAGAATACACATAGTTTTCCCACTCCTCCCACTAATTACAACTAAAACTCCTGGATGGTACAAATATTTATGTTTCTATTTAGGTATTTATAAGTTAACAAGTATATATCATTCATATCTTATGTATATACTATTACATATCATTTATATATATGTATTTGTTTTTACATATAAATACAAATAATTTGTTTATGTACATACAAATCAAACATTAGAAGGCCCTGGAAAATGGAGATGAGGAGGCAGACTGCCTACAACCTTGGGTCTTGAGGAGCCAGCCACCCGGCGGTGAGCTCCCTGGGTTTTCTTTCTGTCTCGTATATCCCAGACTCAGAACTGGAGAAGCCGGCAACCCTTCTATGACAACAGGCACCGACAAAAACAAAAATCTGCAACTCTGCAACCAAAAGACCGGGAGAGGGGCAGCTTAATGTGACAGATAACATTTGGATAATGGCCACCCTACGCCAGCCAAATGCCACCAGAAACACTTTGTGGGGAGGTGGAGTGGGAGCCTGAACTTCCTCCCTCCTGGGCCTGTAAAAAGGAACCACAACACTTGCATCAGGGTCATATCGGAGCAGACCAAATAAGGAGTCAGGACATTCGTCCCCACCAACTGATAATCAAGCCTGCCCATCCCCCCATGCCCCATCCAGTGGTGTCAGGGGACACTGTGAGGGGAGCCAGAACCCACACCCACACCGCCACTGCAGTGTCAGACAAAACCAGCAAAAGCAAAAGGTTTAAATAAGAGCCAGGGTCTCGGAGCACGATTCAAGTATGTCCAGGCCGCGACTGAAAATAATTCGTCATCCCCAAAACCAGGGTGATCTCAAATTGAATGAAAACAGACAATCAACGGATGCCAACCCCAAGATGACAGAGATGTTGGAATTATCTGACAACGATTTTAAAGGACCCGTGATAAAAGTGCTTCAACAAGCAATTATAATCATGCTTGAAACAAACGAAAAAATGGAAAGCCTCGATTCAGGTAACAAAGGACACAACTCCACACGCATAAATTTGGCACCTTGTAAGGACACGGAGCACTTCTCCAAAAAACAAAAACAAAAACTACCACAACTCACCCAACATTAAGGGATGGTTCGAACAGCCCCCCTAACGATTCAGGAAAATGAATTCATAACTTTTAAATTCCCAAAAAGAAATTTCAAGGCCCAGATGGTTTCACTGGATAATTGTACTAAATAGCTAAATGAGAATTAACACCAATGCCACACAATCTCTTTCAGAACATAAAAGAGAAGGGAACATTCCCCAACTGATTTGTAATACCAGTCTCACCCTAACACCAGAGCAAAAAGAAGACAGTACAAAAAAAGAAAATTACAGACCAATAATCCCTCATGAATATAGATGCAAAAGTTCTTTGAAAAATACTAGCAAATAGAACTCAGCAATACATAAAAGAATTTATATATCATGACCAAGTGGGGCTGGTTCAATCACTGTAATCTACCATATGAACAGACTGAAGAAGAAAAACCACATGATCATATCAATCATTGCAGGAAAAAAAAAGCATTTGAAAAAATTCTATGCCCATTCATGATAAAAAAAATTTTTTTGAAAAAAAAAAAAATCCCACCACGCTTCGATGATCATTTCTCTTCCTCCTTTTATGAGTATGATCTTGGGCAAATTACCTAATCTTCCTGAACTTCAGTTTCCTCATCTGAACAAAAGCGGGATAATGAGATCTACCTCGCTGAGGTGCTGGTGAATTATTATTGCATATACTAATTATTATAATTAGAAGCACACTTGTTGAACAGTGTTTTGTGGAATGGCTTCTTTCCTGGTTATGTACACTCTGAGCATCACAATATGGCCGCCAAAGTTGGATGACACCCTCTTAGTTCAAGTATCTACCTGCTATCATCCTAAAAGTGCCCTCTAATTCAGAACATTATACACGGCCCAAAACCATAAGTTGTGCCTGAAGAAAGTGAAAATGAGGATCATGTATATTTCACTGTTCAGTTAATGTAGGCAATAAACTAGAATTGCTTTATTTTTTTTTATTAATTTATTTTAACGTTTATTTATTTTTCAGACAGAGAGAGGCACAGCATGAACGGGGGAGGGGCAGAGAGAGAGGGAAACACAGAATCGGAAGCAGGCTCCAGGCTCCGAGCCATCAGCCCAGAGCCCGATGCGGGGCGCGAACCCGCGGACCGCGAGATCGTGACCTGAGCCGAAGTCGGACGCTTAACCGACTGAGCCACCCAGGCGCCCCTAGAATTGCTTTATAATGATGATCTGGTATAAACTTCTAATCACTCCTCAGTAAGGGATTAGTGAAAGTCTTTAATCAATGTAGGTCACATTAATAACAATAACAACAACAGTGATAAAGGGATCTCTTTTGGTCCGGTCCACATATCCCTTTTCCCTGCATTTTCCACATCCTTTTAATTTTTTTTTAATGTTTATCTCTTTTCGAGAAAGAGAAAGACAAAGTGTGAGCAGGGGAGGGGCAGAGAGAGGGAGACACAGAATCTGAAGCAGGCTCCAGGCTCTGAGCCATGAGCACAGAGCCCAATTCGGGGCTCAAACTCCCAAAGCGTGAACCGCAAGATCATGACCTGAGCCGAAGTAGGACGCTTAACCGACTGAGCCACCCAGGCGCCCCTGCATTTTCCATATTCTGCTAATCCTTCTGCTGCGTGTTCAGTGCAGTCCCTTTCCCATCTCAAGTTGCTCAGGGGTACAGTCTTTTTTGTCTCGTTGCCCTTATTACTATTTGCAGAAAATCGTTGGTCTTCGCAGACGTGCCTGCTACGTGTATATCTAAACACTGATTAACAATGTCGCCTCTACGCAGCCTGGGTTATCCTTCAACATACCTCTCAAAACTGCCTGCCTGGGGGCGCCTGGGTGGCGCAGTCGGTTAAGCGTCCGACTTCAGCCAGGTCACGATCTCACGGTCCGTGAGTTCGAGCCCCGCGTCAGGCTCTGGGCTGATGGCTCGGAGCCTGGAGCCTGTTTCCGATTCTGTGTCTCCCTCTCTCTCTGCCCCTCCCCCGTTCATGCTATGTCTCTCTCTGTCCCAAAAATAAATTAAAAAAAAAAAAAAAAAAAAAAACTGCCTGCCTGTTATATCCTACTGATGAAGGACAGCTTCCCTTCTGTCTGGTTTGCGGTGCTCCAGGCTTGCCCTGGGACCTCAGTGCTCAGAGTTCTGGTCTACCATCTCAGGACCCTGCCCCAGGCTTCTCCACAGTAATGTAGCCAGAGGAGGGGCAAATTCTGCAGCTTTGGCAGGAAGAAAACCTTTCTGTTTGGGGTCTGAGCTAAATGGATTCCACTGCCCTATGTGAACAGCAACATCTGTACTTTGCCATTTTGTGTGTTATGATTAAACGTCTTCCCGAGTTGCCGGAGTTCAGAAGATTTACTATGGAGTCGTTTTGGGCTTATCGTTGTGCAGACCATAAATGCTCAAAAAATACTGAATGAATAAGTAAATATCTACTGGCGCTGCAGGCCAATCTGACCTGAAAGGACGCATGTACACACACATACACACATACACAACACACACACTCCAAACACACGAAAATGAGAGATAAACTTTTTTTTTAACACAGCCAAACTCAAAAGCAAGGGAAGGAAATGCCCAGATGTCAGAAATGAAGGACAACTCGAAGGAAAAGTAGTGGGGGCTGAAGCCAAACTTACAACAGGGGTGTTGTAAACAGACAGAGCCTAGTAGGCTAGGGATTCAGCTTTTTTTTTTCATTTATTTATTCCAATATCTTTTGATTCTTCATTCTTTTTTTTTTTTTCTTGTTCAGGTTTTTATTTAAATTCCAGCTAGTTAACATACAGTGTAATGTCAGTTTCATGAGTAGAATTCAGTGATGCGTCACTTCCGTGTAATACCCAGTGCTGATCGTAACAAGTGGCCTTTTTTTTTTTTTTTTTCAACGTTTATTTATTTTTGGGACAGAGAGAGACAAAGCATGAACGGGGGAAGGGGCAGAGAGAGAGGGAGACACAGAATCGGAAACAGGCTCCAGGGTCTGAGCCATCAGCCCAGAGCCCGACGCGGGGCTCGAACTCACGGACCGCGAGATCGGGGCGCCTGGGTGGCGCAGTTGGTTAAGCGTCCGACAAGTGGCCTTTTTAATACCCATCACCCATCTAGCCCATCCCCCACCCACCTCCCTCCATCAACCCTCAGTTTTATTCTCTCTAGTCAAGAGAGACTCTACAGTCTCTTGACTCTATAGTCAAACTCTCTTACAGTTTGCCTCCATCTCTCTCTCTTTTTTTTTTTTTATCTCCCCTGTGTTCATCTGTTTCGTTTCTTAAATTCCACCTACGAGCGAAATCATACGGTATTTGTCTTTCTCTGACTGACTTGCTTCACTTAGCATAATACATTCTAGCTCCATCCACACCATTGCAAATGGCAAGACTTCCTTCTTTTTTATTGGCTGAGTAATATTCCATGGTATATAAATATACCACATCTACTTTATCCATTCACCAGCCGTGGACATTTGGCCTCTTTCCATAATTTGGCTGTTGCTGACAATGCTACTACAAACATTGGGGTGCATGTGCCCCTTCAAGTCAGTATTTTTGTATCCTTTGAGTTAATACTCAGCAGTGCAACTGCAGGGTCATAGGGTAGGTTTTTTTTAACTTTTTGAGCAAATACCATACTGGCTTCCAGGGTGGCTGCACCAGTTTGCATTCCCACCAACAGTGGGAGGGCTCCCCTTTCTCCACATCCTCGCCAACATCTGTTGTTCCCTGTATTGTTAATTTTAGCCACTCTGACAGGCGTGAGGTGGTATCTCAGCTTCTAATGCCTTCACAGGGACAGAAGACAACACCTGGGGCCCACGAAAGGCAGGGGAAAGAAGCTAAGCTCCCATATAAAACTGGGAGCCCTGAAACCTTGCCGGTACTGCGACACCGAATTTAGGTACTCAGAGCACTGGGCAAGGGAGTCAGCAAGGAAGACTGCCAGCAGCTTAGGGCAATTAGTATAAAAAGTTACCCACAGGAAGTAGAAACCAAGGTGCCTCTGTACAAATCTGTAGTGTTTTCGTGGTGAGAGAATCCCAACTGAAAAACGAATACAAACACTGGCACAGCAATTCGACTCCTTGGTATTTATCCTAAAGAATCAAACACAGGGTCTCAAGGAGATATGTCTTTTTTTTTTTTTTAATTTTTAACTTTTTTTGAGAGAGCAAGAAAGACGGAAAGAACAAGTGGGGGAGGGGCACAGAGAGGGAGACAGAGGATCAGAAGGAGACTCAGCACTGTGAGCACAGATCCCAATGTGGGGCTCAAACCCACGAACCATGAGATCATGACCCGAGCCAAAATCAAAAGTCGGCTGCTTAACCCACTGAGCCACCCAGGCTCCCCTCCAAGAAATGTTCCTACACCCATGTTCGTGGCAGCGTTATTCACAATGGCCAAATGTTCATCAGCAGAGAATGGGTAAACAAAATGTGGGGTATATATAAAAAATATTATGCAGCCTTAAAAAGGAAGGAAAATTTAGGGTGTCTGGGTGGCGCAGCCGCTCAAGCATCCAACTTTGACTCAGGTCATGATCCCATGGTTCATGGGTTCGAGCCCCATGTCAGGCTCTGTGCTGACGGCTCGGAGCCTGGAGCCTGCTTCAGATTCTGGGTCTCCCTCTCTCTCTGCTCCTTCCCTGCTCACACTCTGTCTCTCTCTCTCTCTTAAAAATAAACAAGCAGTTAAAAAAAAAAAAAAGAAGGAAACTATGACACATGTTATAATACGGATGAATCTGGAGACATTATGCTAAATGAAATAAGTCAATCACAAAAAGACAAACACCGTATGATTCCACTTACATACGATTATCTAGAGTAATCAAACTCATAGAAACAGAAAGAATGGTGGCTGCCAGGGGCTGGAGGGAGGAAGGAATGAGGGTTCACTGTGTAATCGGCATAGAGTTTTAGTTTTACAATATGAGAAAGGTTCTGGAGATTGGTTGCACAACGTTGTGAATTTACTCAACGCTACTGAACTATACACTTAAATGGTTAAATCGGTAACTGTTGTTTGCGTCTTTCCGCGATTAAAAATTGAAGACAAAGAAAATGACTGGTACAAAACCACTGAAACTCTTTAGGCGCCAGCAAGCAAACAGAAAACAGATGAGAGCACAATCAGGAAACTGTGTCACTCTGGAGCACATCCCGATGAAGATGAGCTCACACTCAAAGATGACAAACCTGGGGAAATGGGTCACCGTGCGAAAAGTTGTTCTCCAAGAGATACAGACAACAGAAAAATCCGAGAGAATGTAAAGCATACATTCTTACCAAAAACAAAAGACTGTCTAGAAACCATAATGAAATAACACAAAAGTAAGGGAGTTACAGGGAAAGGGAGAGGAGAGGTATGATTTTTTTTTTTTTTTTGAACAACTAAATGGGAATTCCAGAAATAAACAAATATACTGCCATAATTTTCAAAAGAGAATCGTTGGATGGATTAAACACTGGTCTGACTGATACTGAATCCAGAGCAAGGAAAAGAGCGACATGTTTTATTCGGACCCGAATCTTTAACCAGCGAATTACATAATTTATGAGCCATGATGCAATATCCATTCTACAGCCAGAAACAAAATAACATCAGGAATCCCTCCTGCTCATTTTCAAATGGTCAAACTTTGAGTCAGGCACTGTCCTAAGCCCCAAAGATGCAATTATAAATAAAAGAGATGAGTTCCTTAGTCTTCTGGTTCTTTCAATCTCATACTGTGTTGTCTAGACAACAATGAGTAGGCAAAAATATAATAATTTCAGATACTTTGATGCGTACAATGAGAAAAAACTGGTACAGAACAATAACAGAGAGTAATGAGGCTTCTCGGGCCTACCTTACAGTGGGCGTTCACAAAATGCCTCTCTACAGAAGTGGCATTTAAGCTGAATTTGGCAGAGTGGGCACCAACCAGGCCAAGATCTGAGAGAAAAGCAGTCCAGGGACAAGAAAAAGCAAGGACAAAACTCTGAGACAAGAAAGAAGCATTATCATTTAAGATAGACATAGGTAGAAAGGAAGGATAATGATGTTTCCCATCAAACATAGCAACTAAATGCCATGGAACAAATACACTCAGTTGTTTGCACTGCCAGATCACCGTTGGTTCCCATAAAGTTCAAGTTGCAACTGAGTTCTAGGATACAGTTGGTGTGGGAGACCCAGAGCCAGGCCCTGAGCCTCGGCCAGAATTACACTGCCCGGGGCAGGCAAGGAAACGCATTCTCTCAGAAGTCCACGGATGACTCTTACACTACATAGTGTCCCTGCCTGAGTCAGCACATGAATTGAGTGCACACTGGATGATAGACACCTGGGACCCCTCAAGCGTCACCCATTTTCTAAAGCAAAGGTGGCAACCTTTTTCTGTAAAGAACCAGAGAGTGAATAGCTTAGGCTTTGAAAGTTGTAAGTCTCTGCTACAACTGCTCAACTCTGCCATTGTGGTGTAAAAGCAGCCCAAGATAATACGAGAACAAATGGGTGTGGCTATGTTCTAATCACACTGCATTTATACAAAACAGGCTGTCATCTGACAATCCCTCTTCTAAAACAATGATCTCCAAAGTGGTTGAATCCAAGATGAACCATAGGGTGTGGAAAAAAGCATCAGGACTTTTGTTTATGTCTTTTAGCACAAGAGAGAAAGAGAGGAAGGAAGGAAGGAAGGAAGGAAGGAAGGAAGGAAGGGGAGATAGAAAGAGAGAGAAGGAAAGAAAGAGAGGAAGGAAAGGAAGGAAGGAAGAAAGGAAGGAAGGAGAGATAGAAAGAGAAAGAAAGAGAGGAAGGAAGGAAGGAAGGAAGGAAGGAAGGAAGGAAGGAAGAGGGAGGAAAGCAGGAAAGAAGAAAGGGGGGAGGGAGGGAGGAATTGATCTATTAGTATTTCATACTTGGGTTGACATTGGTGCCCTCATTGAATCCAAGTTCCTAAGAGCCCATGTACAGCATGGAAGGTACTACAAGGGAAGAAAGGATGTCCCCAAATGCAGCATTGTGGGCAGTGGGTCCTCGCCCTTCCTTTGTCAGTGTGTTGTCATCCAGTACAACTGTATTTGTAACACTCACACAACAGGCACGTGGCTTCAAAGATTTCAACAACAAACCTTCTGATGGAAGAAAATACCAATGACCCAGGCACAAGTGAATAACTCACAAACGGCAAAGCCAACGCTTCTCCACTTCCTAGTATAAACACCTGTTAGACACACAGAAGACAAAAATGACCGAAAGTTCCCATTGGAAAAGCAGTCTAGAAAAATATTCAAATCTATATGAGTTATCCATTGTCGTGCCACAAACACCCCCAAACACAGTGACAGAAAACGACACCGAACATTTAGCATCTCACACAATTTCTACGGATCAGAAATTTGGGTACAGCGTATTCAAGTGATTCTGGCTTCAGGCCTCACAAGAGGTTGTAGTCAAGACATTGGCCACAAAGCAGTCGTCTGAAGGTTTGATTCGGGCTGGAAGATCCACCTTCTAGATGGCTCACTCATCCGGCCAGAAAGTTGGTGCTAGCTGTGGGGAGGGGCCTCATTGTCACCGGGGGGTCTCTCTCTAGGAGGCTGCTTGAGTGTCCCCAAAACATAGCAGCTGGCTCCCCCAAGACTGAGGGATCCCAGAGAACGAGGAAGAAGTGACAAAATCTTTCATGACCTCAGAAGTCACAGTGGTCACAGAAACCAGCCCTGATGCACTGTGGGAAGGAAGGGAACAGGTCTGAATACCAGTCGGCAAGAATCAGGGAGGGCCACCGTGGAGGCTGGCTACCACAGTCCACCCTCTGACCCCCAATGATTTATGTCCCTCCTACCCAAGGCCGTAATCAACCCCTCAGGCAGAGAGAGCGACTTCTCTCTTCCCTCACCTTGTGCTCTGTTCAGGCTTCCCACAACTTTGATGAGGCCCACCCACGTCGGGGAGGGCAATCCGCTTTACCCCGTCTGCCAATTCAAACTGTTTTCTTTTTTGTTTTTTCAGTTTTACGGAAGTATAATTGACAAAACTGTATGATATTTAAGGTGCACAACGTGATGATTTAACGTAACTGATTTAACATAACTGATTTAACGTGAGCATCTTGGCGGCAGGCATCTGTCCCAGAGCATTTTTACCGCATAGCTAATTTGCCATGGTGCAATTTTGCCATAAAAAAATAAAGTAACTGGTTGACAGTTTGGTTTCGCTTCTCCACTGACAAATCAACTGTCTTCAGCAGAGTTAATGTATTGACGCTAAGTTAGCAGTTTGGTTTCATTTCTCCACTGACAAAGTTCCCATCTTTCTATTCTATAAATCTCAGCCAGCTCTCCTAAGTGTCGATGTAGACATGGTGGTCTCCCAATAGTGGATGATAACAATTACGTGTATTGACTTGATAAAAAACACACGGATAAAACACACTGGAAGCATGAATAAGGGCATGTGAAGCCAGACTGCCTGCTATACTCTACTAGAAAATGATAGCATATCAGTGACAATGATAACAAAGCTCCATTACAAATGCGTGACGGCATTAATATTTCTTCCACAATTTCCACAGAACTTTGGAACCATCCATCAACGGACATGTGACAATATGCCAAGAACCAACAACCGTGTAGAAGGCTTTCACAACATAATACAAAGCTCGGTTGTACATATGGATCCTGGTATTTGGGAAACTGCTACCTCTCTTAATGAAGGCAGAAATTAATAATTCATTTTATTAATTTTTTCATGTTTCACTATGTCCTTTTTAATCTCTCCCTTTTGTTTTTCAATGTTTTCTCTTTTACAGCAAAACTACCTTATGGCCAGTTAGTTATGCAAAGAGGTCTACGACACACACACTTGTCTACGACAAGGGTGCCCATAGTGAAAGTACTGGGCGCGGAGAGAATGCTTATCATGAAAGTACTCCTCCCATTGTCCCATTGAGTGAATCCACACATCCATCATCTCACATGTTTACTTTTTTTTTATGGTGAGAACCTTTAAGTTCTATTCTCTTGGCCAATTTCAGTGGTACATTACAATGTTATCAACTATAGGCACCACATTATACATTAGATTTTCAGACCTTATTCATTTTATAATCGACAGTTTGTACCCTTTTACCAATGTCTCCCTGTTTCCACCCCCAACTCAAATGCTCACCTCATCTAGAAACACCCTCACAGACACACCCAAGATAACGTTCAGCCTGATATCTGGCAATCCCTGCCCCCATCGTGTTGTCACTTACAATTAACCGTCACAACCATTAACATAAAGTAAAATAAGTTCACGTTTAAAACATGTGTTCTTCCGTAATTCTCATCCTATCTAGTTTGTCTTTTTGCAGACGCTTCACGATGCATGCACAAGACCGTTACGTATCTGTGTGTGTGTGTGTGTGTGTGTGTGTGTGTGTGTGTATGTGTGTGTATCTCGTACACGCACACCGTGTGTTCACACATTCTTTTTCAGAGGCAGAGGTACGAACTCAAAATTTTGGAGACAGCTGAAAGTGAATAGAAGCCCATTCTTTGCTTCTGTCTTCAGTAATCATTTGTCAGGCATCTATCTTGCGGTCGGTAAGTGGTATCCAAATGCAGTGACCAGCTTGACTGCCGTACAAGAAGTGGCATAAAATGACGTGGTTTTGATGTTAGAATCAAGGACAAATTTCCCTTTTAAAAAGCCAGGAAATACATGATCCATGTAAAGACCAAAGCAATGAATACCTAAGACAAGTGCCTAGGGAAGACTTTCAGGGGGAAAAAAAAAAAAAGATTTTCTGTTTCGGTAAAAATTGTGTCTTATATTTTAAAAAGGCGGGGGGAGGTATAGAGATTTGCCAGGAAGGAGAGGAGGGGGGGGAGGTTGAGACGCTGTGAATATATACCACCGTTAGCTGCCAGCTACTTATTCAAAACACTCTGACTCCCCTTCTCCCCTTGATTCTCCCTTCTACGGAAGCTGTCTTTTCACAGAACCAAGTCACAAGAACAAGCACACTACCATCCTTTGCCAGCGGGGTCTCCACTGTGGAAGCTCAACTCAATACCTCGATCTGGTCACCACAGACACTCCAAGAACCCTAGTCTCGTGAGCCTGTTCATCCTCAGCCATTGTGGACCAATGTGGAATGTGCCAATCGAATTAATCGAATTGCTACAGTAGCTTGGACACCAATGCACACAGCTTAGAGTAGATGTACTTACAATGCACATTGTGCAATATAGTTTAAGTCACAGGTGAGCACCAATTGCATAATGAGCTCTGAGTTAAATCACTATTATTAAGAATTAATAATAGTGTCTTGGCCACAAGCAACATCTACCATTGAGTAAGCCCCTTTGTTGAGCCAGATACTCTCTATGCATGATTTTCACACACTGTGTCATTTCATCCTTCCAGGAACCCTAGGAGGTAGGTACTCTTCACCATTTTCTAGAAGAAGAAAGCAAGACTTAAGTAATTTGCCACAGGCCCAATCAGCGGCAGAGGCAGAATTTGACTTCAGAGACTCTCCTCTGAGCTATTATACCAACAGTTCATCACGTGAAATATTGCTTAAAATGCAAAGTTCTAGGGACACCTGGGTGGCTCAGTCGGTTGAGCGTCCAACTTTGGCTCAGGTCATGATCTCTCAGTTCACGGGCTTGAGACTCACATCAGGCTCTGCAGAGTCTGGAGCCTGCTTCGGATTCTGTGTCTCCCTCTCTCTCTCTGCCCCTCGCCATCATGCTCGCTCTCTCTCTCTCTCTCTCTCAAATACAAACATTAAAAAAATTTAAAAAAAAAAAAAAAAAAAAAAAAAACAAGTTCTAAACCCCACCCCAAAGATTCTGACTCAGCAGGCCTAAGGAATGCCCTGGAAATTTGCTCTTTTCCTAAAACACCCCAAACAATGCTGATCTGGGTCATTAGTAGCTTTGTGGAACACACATCATACTGCATTATAAGAGATCTCTTAAACTGGTATTTCACTATAACCAAATATATTGAACTACGTCTTAGATGTTAAAGGTTACTTTATAACTAGCCACCGTCTCTGACGTTAGGAATTAAGAGAGAAGAATACCCACAAACACACACAAACTTTCAAAAGTACAAAACGAAAAGGCCAGAGGTTATGATTTGCATTACAAAATTATCCTTCAGTTTACAAAAAGGTTCTTCGCAGTGAGAAATTTGCCAAACAAGGTGCTACATCGCACTGCCCATAAGCTGAACAAAATTGGTCACTGAAACCGAAAAAAATAAAATGAAATTAATGCCAGAATTCCCAATACATAGAAAAGCACAGACTAGTGACTAGAAGTTTAACCATTTCAGTTTTGTCTCCCATACGTTTTTCTTAAACATCTAGTCCTGTTCTTGAGGGAGAGTTGACCAAACAGCAAGTAAACAACCAAAAAAAAATCCTGTTGGAAAACAGTCAGAAAGAACCAATCACACCACGTTTGGCAACCTGATCGTTTTTGAGGATTTTAGGCTTGTGGTTTTACATCGTACTTATATGGCACAGTCATACCTTCTGCCGGTAAGGTGGTCCGTCGCTCATATGGGATTCCTGGGTATGTTTCCTCATCGTGGGTCTGGTGTGGACTTCTACTCACACTACCATCTGAACGCGTCCGTGAACAACCAGCCTACGAAGAATTCCATTTACACCATTTCAATCACATACTTCTCAGAAACACATCGATTACATAACGTAGTGTGTTAAAGAAAGAACTTTGCTTTTCAACCGTTGATTAAAATTGCTCTTCTCGTAGCGGCTTTCCAGCAGCGACGGGAGCCGGGAAGCCCACATCTCTGAGAGACGTGGAGGGGGATGACGCACGAGAACTCGTGCATGGGGCCACTGCACATGATCACCTCTGCTCTGCAGGAGGAGGACATCTCTCGGCAAAGACAGGGCGACGAGTGGGAGGAGCCCAGGGGGACATGCTGGACACAAAGCCCGACCTCTGCTCCCAGCTGTTGACAGAGGAAATGGTATGTAAAGAGCCTCCAGGGATAACTAAATGCAGATTCTACTTGGCACTTCTGGATAGAATCACCTTTAACCACCAATTATGCATCGGGCTAAATAGCAGTTCAAGGAAACAGCTGAGGGGTAGCCCTTGAGTGACAGGAGGCAGACCCCTCCGAAAGGGCAAAGGAGGCACTTGGTGGATGACTACAGGGCTGAAGAAAGCCCAAGATGATGTCTAGGAGCCAGAGATGGCTTGTGCCTAACAATGGCCCAATGCTACCCAGCCAGGGGCACTACAGTCCTCCAACAACCCGTCCACCGACTCACCCTCGGTGCCACCAGCCTCCTCATCCTGGGGACAGTCTGCACACATGCATGGAGATGGCTCATCCTCTGGAGCCATAACACATCCTTTGGAGCACCTCCCCTCCTGTGGAGCCCTTTGCACCTGCTTAGACTCTGCCTTCCCTCCCATGTGGGCTAGTTACAAATGTGTCCTCGTCTTTTTTTTAACGTTTTGTTTACTTTTGAGAGAGAGCACCAGCAGGGGAGGGGCAGAGAGAGAGGGGAGCAGAGGATCCGAAGCGGGCTCCACATTGACAACGGCAAGCCCAATGTGGGGCTCAAAGTCCCCAACTGTGAGATCACGACCTGAGCCGAAGTCAGATACTCAACCAACTGAGCCCCCCAGGCACCCCCACAAGTGTGTCCTCAATTTTCATTCCATGCATCCAGAAAGATGCTGGATGGATTGCATGGACCTTTAAATGCCTAGACTTGATTCAGCCCATAGGTCCAAGTCCACATTCACCTCTAAGAACACCTGAGAAGCAACCTATCTACAAATGGAAATTGCCACAGAACAAACGAGTGCCCAGGGCTGAGGGGATGCGAGTCGGGTCAAAAAGGGGAAGGAAACTTGAAGAGCATCAACTTGACCGGGTAAGACTCTGAAGGGAGGAGGGAGCTGAGAGAAGCTGGCCCACTCCCATCTTCTATGGATTTCTACTACCCCCTTCACCATCCCCAATCAGTCAGGACAGCACTACCAGGCAATAATGATATGAAACTGTTGGAGAAAAATCTTTGCGTGCCAATTTCATCTGTATTGTACTGTTGCCATGGTGGTTACGACCACTGTAATTCCTCATTTAAAATAAGAATGCCTAGGGACACCCGGGTAGCTCAGTTGGTTAAGTGTCCGACTTCAGCTCAGGTCATGATTTTGTGGTTCGTGAGTTACAGCCCCACATCTGGCTCTGCGTTGTCAGCATGGAGCCCACTTCCACTCCTCTTTCTCCCTCTCTCTGCCCCTTCCCACTCCCACTCTCTGTCTCTCTCAGAAATAAACATTTAAAAAAATAATAAAGTAAGAATGGTTAACATTAATTAAATACTTTCCGTGTGCCATGCAGCGTGCGAGGGCTCACCTATATTATTTCACTTAATTCTCATGTTGGCCCAACAAGGTAGGCATTGCTATCTCTCTTTTACAGAAAAGGATGTCGAGGGGCACCTGGGTGGCTCAGTCGGTTAAGCGTCCGACTTCGGTTCAGGTCATGATCTCACAGTTCGTTGAGAGCGAGCCCCACGTTGGGCTCTGAGCTGACAGGTCAGAGCCTGGAGTGTGCTTTATATTCTGTGTCTCCCTCTCTCTACCCCTCCCCCATTCATGCACACACTCTCTCACTCTCGCTCTCTCTCAAAAAACAAAAAAGAACAACAACAAAAAAAAAGATACCGAGGCCAAGAAGAGTAAAGTAATGTGCACTAACTCCGAATGAGCAGCAGTCTGGGGCCATCCAGAATAGCCAAGCGGTCCTAGGGACATAGCAGCTTGTAACAGTCTTAAGGGACAGCCCTGTTTTATAGCAAGGCATAACCAATAGATATAAAAATGTCCCCCAAACCACTGAGATAAGCGTCCATCATGCTTGTGGAAGCCAGGCAAGAAAACAGGTGTTTAAAACATTTGAGAGAGATCGCTATTCGAAATGACGGAAACAAACTAAATTTGGGGGCTCAAAGAAGTGAAGTTCAGTCAGCTGGAAAATGTCGCTGTTGGAAACAGCTCATCACTGATGATGCTGGAGAAATGAGGTGTTGCCATATTAGTAATAGTAATAGTCAGAGCAGCACGATTAATAATGTCAGTCAAGCTGCAATGGTTGGACAGATGGCTGTAGGAGAGAAGGGAGGGATTTGAGAAATGTTTGGGAAGTCGTCCCCGTCTGACAAGTGTCAGAGACACTTGGGCCGCACCGGCCCACCTGCCCCTTCCCACCACCCACGCTCATTGCTCAAAGCGTAATGATGTTTCCAGGTAACATGTTCACTTCTTACAACGAACACTTGGCTCTTCGCCTCTCACTGTGAAAGCCCTGCCTCTGGATGCCTCTGGATGCCTCTGGATGCCTCTGGATGCCTCTGGATGCCTCTGGACTTTGGTGCTGGCAGCATCTGAGAATATATATGTGCCGCAGCCCCCGTGCACAGTTACAAGGCCATAGTGAAAGCAAACGGATTCTCCTTGTCTGGTATATTGATGCCGTGAAGCAGAAAGCCAATAAGTGCATGACCTGCTTCCACACACAAATCCGTTCTTTTAACAGGCTTTTCCTCTAAGGCAGCAAGTCTGCATTGGTAGGGAGAACAGAATGAATTTTCCTTTTAAGAGATGTATAAGACAGTACTCGTTTTTTCCAGCCTTTTTTTTTTGTCCTTTATTTGCCCAGTTTCGTAAAATGTGCTTATAAAAGCCTTTCCCTTCTTGCACACAATGATATTAGCCAAACCGTCTTGCCAAAGGGCCTTCCTTTCTCTCTCTGTTGCTGGAAATGGACCCCAGCCACATAGACGCACGCCAGTTCAGATTCTTATCGGTTACAGTAGAGACGCCACATTTCTGCCTGTATTCCTACCCGACCTCTTGACTACATCGGACACATGGATATATGGATGGACAGAAAAACAAATAATGAGATGCTACAGGTCGATAACTGCTTTCGAAACCCATGCTATAATTAAGGAAGCACAGGTTTGATTTTCCTGCTCCCACATAACTCTTGTGTGGGGTGCACAAAATGGAGACCGAGTTATGTCATAGCACACCATGTGATTGTCCCGACACGCTACACAGGATCTAGCGTCCGAGCATTCTGTGTCCTACACTTGCCAGACATCCGCCATGTGCCAGGCACCGGGCTAGGTGATGGCCATTCAAAGGTGGATACAAAAAGAAAAAGGCAAAAGAAAACAAAACAAAACAGAACCTGCAACGAAAGGGCAGGGCCACACAATGAGGATTAATGAACACCATTTTTGAAAACTGTTTGAACACCGCTCCATGTTTCAAGCTGAAACCCACCCCTTTCTCCCTCCACCCGTAAGTCAGTCAAGAACAAAAGGAAGTGATTCGGAATTTTTCTTTCTTTCCAAGCACCTTGGGAAGAGCCAGGCATGGAGACAAAAAGGAGGGGGATTCTGCTAAGGAAAAACACCCACCCTGTTTGGCTTTGATGGAAAAAAAGAAAGAAAGAAACAACGGCATCGTGTGTCGAGGCTCGAATGATGTGTATAGGAAAAGAGTGTTTTTATGGATGACTGCCATGGGCGAAACAGCAGATCTAATCAAAAGCACTACACACGTGGATGTTCCCAGCCTCTGGGAGAAGGGAACTCTTACAACGGCTGGGTTTCTAAGTTTTTCTTCTTCAATTCAGCAGAGGGGAGACAGCCTTACAATGCATAAAATATTCCTCGCAGCCTCCCTGTCCTCCCAGAAGGGGAAAAAAAAAAAGCAAGAAAGAAGACTCATCACTAAGACAAACCATTAATTCCACATTAATTCCAAACTAATAAAATTCTCTTATCTCCATCACACAGGTGAATTGTGGTGTGAATATCCGTGAGGTTCCATACATATGAGCAGCCAGAATTGTCACTGCTATCCCCTCTCCCTTCCTAGGGGCACAGGAGCGGAGTCTTGGCTTCGGGAAACAAGAGCGCTCAGATTACTGAACCCGGCCCCCTCCCTCTGCCCACCTCTGCCACGTCCCCTTCGTGTTTCCCACCGGACAGGCAGTAACCTAGCGGGCCGCCGCCGCCGCTGTCACCCTCTAGAGGGCGCTGTATACTCCAGGCTCAGGAGGCCTCACCAAGGTCACCTGCGCGGAGCCTGTTCTCCCACTTCCAATTTTTGGAAAGTCTGAACGCGGAACAGGCCTGAACAGGCAGAGGAGTGAGAGAGGGAGCCGTGAGAGGAGGCAGGGCCTCGCTCAGAGGGCGAGGAGGAGGCGATCGGGAGGAGAGGCGATCGCCTCGGGACGCTTCCGGTGCCTGCAGCTGATTGCGCCCCTTGGCTCCAAGTTCTCCCCTGCGTGGTGGCAATCAGTAGGACAGAAACCAAGGCAAAACAAGAGGGCGGGAGAGGGAGGGCCCGGCTGATGAAGGGTGGGCCTACCCAAGAAGAATTCTGGGTATGGCAGGATCAGATCAAAGATACCAAATGCACCAGGAAACTTCTTTACCAGACCCCAAATAGATGCCTTTTAAAACCAGATCCAGGGGACGCCTGGGTGGTTCAGTAGTTTAATCATGGAACTCTTGGTTTCTGCTCAGGTCATGATCTGCGGCTTTTTGGGATCCAGCCCCACATCGGGCTCTGTGCAACCTGCTTAGGATTCTCTCTCCCCTCTCTCTGCCCCTCCCCCCCCCAAAAGAAATAATTTAAAAAGAAATGTTAATTCTTTAAAACGAAAACAGATCTGGACTCCGCTATTCACTAGATATCCCTTGACAATCCCCCAAACAACCTGACGGCCATGGCTAATAGTCACACGTGCACTTGGGTCATGCCTGGCACCATGTGTTTGTGTGGATGCCTCCCTCTGTCTCCCTCCAGCGCACGTGTGATTGTATCCCTCTTACGGACGAGGAAAGGCACACCTGGAGTGAAAACCTACCCAAGGGAACCCAGCCAGCAGCACAGGAGCTGGGATCTGCACCCTGCTGATACGACTCCAGGGTCCCCATCCCTAACTACAACGTTCATTGGACGCTACAGGCCCCGCCTCTGGAAACAGCCAGAAACACTTCATAGCCTTCCAAACCCAACTAGTAAAAGCCAACTCGGTTGAACTCCATCAACCTTGCCACGATGGTAGAGCAAGGATGTCCCCAGTTTCTACTCTTTCTTGTTTAGCAGAGGCCAAAGGGTAAGGAATATAGAAAAGAAATTAGGCTCCTATGAAGAGTTAATGAAACCCTGTTAGCAAAACAAAGTATGTAGGCACCTGGGTGGCAGAGTTGGTTAAGCCTCCAACACTTGATCTAGGCTCAGGTCATGATCTCACGGTTTCGTGGGCGCTAGCCCCGCATAGGGCTGGGCTCTGTGCTGACGGTGCGGAGCCTGCTTGAGATTCTGTCTCTCCTTCTCTCTGCCCCTCCCTCGCCTGTGCGTGCACGCGCGTGCGCGCTCGCTCTCAAAATCAATGAATAAACTGTTTTTAAAAAGCAATTAAAAAAAAGGAAAAGAAAGTATGTAAGTTAAGCCTAGGAAATCAGGCTCCTCGAATTTTACTAAGATCCGACATGCAGGATATTCCATAGATTTTTTTTTTTTTTTTTAACCGATTGGAGCCCATCCCAGACTTTGAGAACCCAGCCAGGTCAGGTCCTCCTCCTGTCCCCGAGGTGCTCTCAGCTGCGGGCTACCCGACCTGCACCAGGCCCTCTGGTCTGAATCCCTTCCCCTCCCACCTCAGACTCGTTTGCTCCCCACTTTACAGAGAAGCTCCGGCCCCTCCTACCTGAATCTCTTTGGGTTCTTCCCTTGTCACCTCAACAGTTCAATACATCTTCCCTTTTGGGGTTTCTTTTTTCCCCCTTTCGTTTTGGCAAAACAGATGTTCTTTCTCCTTTCCAAAGCACTTAGTCTACTCAAGCACCCGGACTCGACCATTATCCCTCTTGCCCCTCCGTCCGTCCTACTCTCAGCCTCTTCCCCTCTGTTTGCAAACCTGTGTTACCCCCACCCTCTAAGAAATACAATAAACTCATGAATAAAAAAAGGTGAAACCTTCCTTTTACCTATGCCCCTCTTCGTAACCGGGTTTACAAAATTTGCTCAGTCATGAGAGTCACCTGGGTGCTCTTTAACGCTACACATTCCCAGGAACTTTCCCCTAGATGTTGACTTATCAGGTCTGAGACAAGGCCTGGGAATCTACGTGATTGGGCAAGTTTGGGAAACAGCTCCTTCCAGCTCTCTCTTCTGTGCCTGCACACGCTGAGCCCTTGGGCTACAATCACGGCTGCGTCCTCCCCTCCCGCTCACCCAGAAGCACACTACAAAGCTCCCACCCTAACAAACGTTTCTCTTGTGGGTATTTTGTAACATGACGACAAAGCCAAGTTGAACTACAAGTCCCAGAATTTCCTAACCTGCAAGGTTCTGGGTGAGGGCTGGCCACTCAGAGAAGTCCGCACGAAATTCGTAGGGCAGGAGAAGAGCAGCAGGGTCGTGCCCTGATGGAGGTCGGTGGAGGGCCTACGAGCTGCTGGCTCCGTGTGTTGTCAGGGGTGCACTCAGATCCACGGCTCTTCTTCCCGTGGGGTCTCCTCCTTCGCTTCTCTGAGTCCTGGGCCCAGCACGTGTGTAGCTCCATGGCAAAGAACAGTGGCTTCTGTGGGTCACCCGTGTCATCAAGGTTGGAAGTGGTGAGAGACAGGTGCAGGTTACAGTCTGTCTTTGTGGGATTCGTTTGTCTCCACAAGTTCCAGTTTGTCCTCAATTCCCACTGCTCATCTCCAGTCTTTCTTCCCAACTTCTGGCCCCCACCAGACACAGAGGCAACAGCCTTCCGTAGACTTCTCTGTGGGGTCCAGTTGCTATAAGAAATTCCGCATGCATGCTGCCCACAGTGGTTCTACTTCTCTGATTCAACACTATTTGATGGACATATTGGTACTAGAAGTGACTCCAGGGGAACAGAACCTTAAAGCTGGGGTTCCTTGACTTGGAACTGGTTTATGTAGAATTTATTCCCTGATATGATTAGATTGAAAGGCATTAATGGCCCTGTCACCAGCGGCAAAAGGGACGCTGGTAGCCGGTGGCATGCAACGGCCAAATGTTCATTAAATTGTCACAAAATACTTGTAATTGTCTAGAAGAAAAGGCTTTTCACGATCAAGTAGTTACTGCTATCGTGGATTTTGGTGCAAATAAAGAATATAACAGTTGGTTGCTTTGAAGAGTACTAGAAAACTTAACCAAAGAAAAGGATACATTGGGGGCCTCTAAATCCCAGGTTGAGGTTTGAGGAAAGGACCACAAAGCTTCTAGGACTGCCCTCACAGAGCTCCTGTAGCCAAGATTTCTAGGGGGAAGAAAAAAAGAAAAGACCAGTCTTAAGGACTGCTGAATCACAAAACAAATTGAATTCACAACCCTGCGGGATCTCTTATGTTTAGTTACGTTAAAATTGTTATGTGTATTTTATCACAAAAAATCTTTGCGGAAGAAAAATCTGCTTCATCAAATGGGTCGCTCTTTACACTGTGATTCTCAAACTTTTTGAATTGGAGGAAGCTTTTTAACATTACGAATTTTCATGCCTCACATTCCTGCCAACACACACACAGAATCACATGATGGTGGTTGTACTTTTAGTGTCCTTTGAAAGAAAAATTAGATAAAGGAAGGGAATACGTAAAAAAAAAAAAAAGTATCAGGACATTGATTGAAATGCTGAAAACAAGAGTTTCTGCCAAACCTTATTTGTCAGTGGAAACACCTCTTCTTCCTTGTCTGAGTTTTCTCTTTTTTTTGTTTTGTTTTTTTAATGTTTGTTCTTGAGAGAGACAGAGCATGAGTGGGGGAGGGGCAGAGAGAGAGGGAGACACAGAATCTGAAGCAGGCTCCAGGCTCCGAGCTGTCAACGCAGAGCCCGACGTGGGGCTCGAACCCACAAACTGTGAGATCATGGCCTGAGCCCAGATCAGACCCTCAACTGACTGAGCCACCCAGGCGCCCCCCGAGTTTTCTCCTTCTGAGCTCTTCCTGGCCCTGAGGAACTACAAAGGTCTCCACTGAGGAAGTTTCCTCAGAGAGGATTGCTGATTCTTCCCAGGACCTATCCATATGACTCCATTGCTTCTAGACCTATGACCAGACACAAGGCCCAGCAGGCCTCAGGGGCTACAGCACCAAGTGTGACCCATGAAGAAGTACAACACACACCAGAAGTACAAACATTCTGTCAACTCTTATCAACTGCATCCTGGGAAATATGCTTTGGAATGAACCCTACATGTGTCGGGTCAGGGTAGAGGGAAACTACTGGATCGGGCCAACTCTGTCGACAGGGTGCACTGAGCAGAGATTCTAGATTTAATGCTTTAACTCAGGCCGCTGGGAGTGCTTCTAAAAGTTTGTGTCATTGGTCTCCGGAAACACAGAGAAGAAAGCGACCTATTCTGAATGAAGTTGAAATGGCAGAACTTCCTTGGTAAACAAAAGAAGGTATCTAGAGGCTATCGAAGATCAGAATTGTAGAGTGGATTTATCATATCTGACCTGTTCTCTCACTCCCTGACTGTGCCTGCCACCAGGGTTCACGGTCCTCCCGTCACCAAGCCTGTGAGAAATGAGTTTATGAGGATGGCCCTGGTATCCTTGAAGAGCTCTGTGGTGGCTCTTAACAGCAGGCCAAGAGTAACCATGGGAACTGCTGCCATTAAACTACCAAATTCATGGCGGGGGGGGGGGGGGGGGGCGGGGGCAACGGGGGGGCGTAGAACCGGGGAGGGCCCGGTTTCCTTG
>NW_026058012.1:0-94879 GCF_023721935.1 Panthera uncia | reverse complement strand
TAGGATGTAAAGTAGCAATATACACTTTCTTTATTTCCCTGTTGATAAACTATTACTCAATCACTAATATCTCTTGCCGTAAGCTTACCTGTGTTTTATAATTTCAGAACTTGTGGTACTTGGTTGAGAAGCATGACCCTAGAATATATAACATATATCTAACTGCAGGAAAAAAATCAACCATAAGTGAAATAAGCCATATAGGGCTTACTTGTTCACACAGTTAGGATAAATGTTACAGAAAGGTTATATTCTCATAGTGTAAGTATTTGATAGTTTTTAATGTCTAGATCACAAATTAAAACAATATTATTTTATATTCATAAAAATTCAGCATATCAAAGGATAAAGGCATATATATAAGGAAGGGATGAAAATCCTTCCCACACATTGCTAAAGTCACTTTTTTTAAGGACAGGGGAAAATTCTTGCTAAGGATAGGAAGGAATTGCTATTCATATGGGAAGATGGTCAGGTACTGTCTCAGGGAATTAGAGGGCTCACACAAAGAAACAGAATTAACTGAGTGATTGAGGAGAAAGACATAGTTATAACAATCTCCCATTCCTTCAGCTTCTATGCTGGACGGTTTATAAGCACAAGACCACTTTATTCTCAGAACAGATCTGAGAGAAAGATGTTTTAACAACGATTTAAGAGAGACTGAAAGATTGAAATTCTACACAGTCGCTGAAATGTTTGGGCTGGGAAAAAGGATTGTCTGGCCTCCATCCCTGATTCTTAACAACTACACTGCCTCCCTTATGATGTAGACCCCAGTGTAGTGAATATACTTGTATCCAGAGCAAGAGTTGGATTTTTAATGGAAACATAATTTATATTCAATAAATGTACACATTTTAAGTTTGTTAATTTGATAGTTTTGGCCATGTTAAACTGCCATATAACAACTACCCAAAACAATATAAACTTCCATCATCACCAACATTTTCCTCATACCATTTTGTAGTCATTCTTCCCCCACCCTTGACAACAAACATTTTCTATCTTCATGAATTATTTATGCCTCTTTTGGATGTTAAATAAATAAACAGGGTGCCCTTTACTGTCGGGCACCTTTCACTCAGTACTATGCCTCTTTGAGATTTAGTCAAATTATTGTAGGTATTAGTTATTTATACCTTTTTATTGATGTGAGTAGTACTCACTTTAATCACTAGTATTTGTTTATCCATTCTCTTACTGATTGGTATTTGGAATTTTGCCAGCTTTGAGCACTTAGAAATAAACCTTTTTGCATGTTTTGTACAAAGTACAATCTACATGGGTAGACTAAAGTGATAGAGAAAGATATACAATCAAACATTAATCAAATGAAAGCTAGAGTAACTATATTTCAGACAAAGTAGACCTCAGCAGAAGGAGGAACTTCAGGAATAAAGAAGAACATTACATAATGTAAAGGTGTCAATTCTCCAAGAATATGTAAGAATTATTATTTTATGTCTCTAACAAGAAAGTTTCAGTAGATACTTTAGCAAAGACAGAGGTGTCTTAAAGGAGAAAAATGACCTGAAAACAACTATCAACTAATGGCACCTAATTGATATATTAGCAAGGTCTATTCTCCAAGAAGAGAATACGCATTCTTTTCAAATGCACATAGGATTTCCCCAGTACAAATCATACTCTGAGCCAAAGAACAAACCTTAACAAATTTAATAAAATAAAAATGATACGGATGCTATAGTCTGAATGTTTGTGTCCCCCCAAAATTCACATTTTTGAATCCAAATACCAAAGGAATGATGTTAGGAGGTGGGGGGTTGGGGTTGGTTGGATTACGAGGGTCTCACTCTCATGAATGGGATGTAAGTCTTATAAAAAAGATCACGCAGAGCTTCCTGGCCCCTTCTGCCACATGAACATACAGGGAGAAGTCCACAACCCAGAATAAGGCCCTTATCTGACCATGTTGGCACCCTCATCTCCCATTTTGAGCTTCCAGAACACTAATAAATAAATTTCTGTTGTTTATAAGCTGCCTGGTCAGCGGTATTTCCTTAGCAGCCTGAATAGGCTAAGACAAAGTATTTTCTCATACTGTAAGAGTTTAAGCTGAAATCTATAATAAATTTATCTGGAAAATCCCTAAATATTTGAAAACAACATAATTGAAATGTGCTGAGGCATAACAAAGCTTGAAGTTTTGCAAAAACTATCAGTGAGCTGAATTGTTTGAAATTTGGAATATTTGAGTTATGACAATGTTAGAAGAATAATGTAGACATAGTTGACCATGGAAGGTAGAAAGGTGGCAGTTTGGTCTTGAAGAGCCTCTGAGGTTTATCACATTTTAGTAAAGGCAGGCAAGTTTCTAGTGCCAACTATCCCCCACTTGTAAGTTGACTAACATAAGATATATATAATTTCTTTTTTATATAACAGTATTAAGCAATGTTTTTAGGCCTGCTTTCCTCTATGCCGTTATTCATAAACCCTGGCTCCTTCCATGTTTGATACTGTCCTCTTTTAGTATATAGCCAGCAGAAACTAAAAGAGCATGGAGATAACATTCAAAGAAGTTTTATAAACCACTCGTGAAGGAAGTGTATGTTGTTTGCACTCAAAATGCATTTCAGAAAATATAGATAGGCAGGTAACCAAATCCAGGAAGTCTGAGAAGTGTAGTTTAGCTGTAGGAAGGGGTGGAGGGAATAGGAGCTCAAGCACAAGAGGTACCATTATGCCTGTGGGAACCTATGAAATGATTCCTAGTGAGGAGACTGTTCACACTGTGGGAAGAAAATTGTGAAAAATACAGCTTTTCCTTTCCATTCAAGTCAAGGAAAACAAAAAGTTGAAATGATTGTCAAATGCTGTAACCACACATTCTTTTGTGTATAAGATCTACACACAAAATAATTTTTTAAAATAAAGGTACCCACTCAACTTGGAAATTCATAGTCCTTTATTGACCCTAACAAAGTCTAGCAGCAAGGGACAGTAAAGACAAACCATTTTTAATTGAACCGTGGGGTTAGAGATTTACAATCATCAAGTGCAGACTCCTTTGCCAAGAAGATTGACAGGGAAATGATAAATCGTGTGTTAGTAGAGGTGAGCTTAATATTGAGAAAGGGTATGGGTGTGTGTTTGTGTGTAAGATGAGAAAGACAATGCTTGACAATGGCTGGAAACCCAAAATGGAAATACTATTTCTAATATGTCAAAATGTATATGGAAATCTGATGGGATGAAATATATAGTATGGGTTTTACATCACAGCACTTCTTAAGTGTCAGAGTCTTTATATCTTAATATTCACAAGAAACTTATGACTTAAATATTAATATATTAACTTGAAATAGGAAATATTAAGTAATATCCTTAAGCAAATCTCCAACTAAGTAATTAGGAATCTTGAATTAAAGCCAAGTTGTTCTGATTCTAATAACTGAATATTTAAATACTATGTTTTTACCATCTTCTAAAATATCTTCTAAACCTTCCAAATGCATTATATTAATTAGGACAACTAAAGATGTAGTTAACAGTTGGATGACGATACACGTAATTTTTAACATGGTAGTAGAAATATGTGAGAAGTCTTAAACATTTGTTCAAATTTTATGCCTTCAGTAGCAACTAAGTTAATTCATTTTATGAAGGAAAGAAAACTAGAATTGGGTACTTTGGTAATGTGATGAAGAATTGGAATGGTTACTGATTGTAAGGAGAATACTAGCTATTTAGGTATCCATTATAATATTATGAGACAGGATTGAAGATCCAGATGAATTTAAAGCCATTCATCAAATTTCTTATAAACCCAGGTTCTAGGAGAATTACTTAAATGTGCCTTTTCTTTAAACATGGTATTAAAATAAGATTTTGAAAGTGTTTCTCTTCACATGGGCTCAGTTAGAATTACTCTTAAAGAGTGCTTGAAAGAAGGGTTGACCTGTGACTTTGACCTTTAATTTTTCAAGAAGAAAACAGACCACTTAGGGTCTAAGATTGTTGGAGTGCTGATGTTCATTGACTTCTGAGTAGCGTTACTATTTTACATTGTTTATAAAGCTTCTCTCAAACATTTAACATTATAATTTGATTCATGTTTATGTTGAGAATTTGGAATAGGTTTTAAGATCTTTAGGGAAAAACATGTTTCTTGCCATTTCATCACCATGACTGTAAAAGTATCTTACATTTACTAGATATTCAATTGTTGTATATTGAAATAATGAAAACATGTCCAGGGATAAAAGGCTTTCAAGTTTTTGAAGTATCAATAAGATAAACACACTTGATCTCTGTGTATACAAATTTTCCTGTAGAGATGATTGTCATATCTTTGTAGTTCTTTAGTTTGTACTAGAAGTATTTGCAGGTTAACTCGAATAACCTGCAAATCTCCCAGATAATTATCCACTGAGGAATAGGCTGTAACATGAGTGGGCAATTAAAAAATGGTAGGAATGAACATTATAGATTACACTATGGTAGAATAAAAGACACATAAAATTTGTACAGGAAAAAAATTAACAGCTAGACTTTTTGTGACAGGACTGTGAATGTAGGAGACAGGATGCTAGTTATTGACTTCCACAAGTTTAAATAGATAGATAGATAGATAGATAGATAGATAGATAGATTTTAGGTACATATGTATATATCTATTCTGTATGATTGGAGTATATCTTTTTCATGTACAAGGCTGCTAAATTTTAGAGACATAAGAGTTATACTTTCTAATTGGCCAGTAAGGTAACAAGAATTTCTAGTAATAAATAAGAAGTGCCAGAGTAATAGGACTTCTAATTTTAAAACGTGCACCGAAGCACCCTGGGGTACTTCAGCAAACCCACAGGAGCACAGCATGATATTTTAAATGTTCAAGGAAAATGTGGTGAAACTCAATACCAGTAGGAAAGTACATAAAATATTTGCTCTAAGAAGTTTGTAGTTTTCATGTTAGTACTACATTCGTTTCAGTGGCATCCTATCTTTGTTAAGCTGGGTTTTCGGCAACTATTGGGATAAAAAAGTGAATATTATGTGAAAATTAATGTAGAAAGAGAAACGAGGGCTCAAGGTTCAATCTGATTCCTTGCAGTGTCCATTCCCAACAACACAACCCATTAGTAATTGTGATTCTTTAACCATATTTTACAATATATTTTTTTAAATTCAAGAATATTTTTTTCAAACAACTACTTAGAAGTTAAAATACAATGGTACATTAAGTAGAATGAATGTAATTTCTTAATAAACAGGACTGTTAGGTATTTCTTTTGGCCTAGGGGGTAGAGTGAAAAAAAAATTACTGAATTACTAAATTTGATAAAGTTTGGAAACCTCTACAATAAAAGAAAATAGTATCATTAATATTAATGTGTTAT
Organism: Panthera uncia; assembly: GCF_023721935.1. Taxonomy (NCBI): domain Eukaryota; kingdom Metazoa; phylum Chordata; class Mammalia; order Carnivora; family Felidae; genus Panthera; species Panthera uncia. Next base: position 89,513 of record NW_026058012.1, on the reverse strand, counting down.
CTGCTGTCTGTAATGCATGTGGGACTATGAACTTTGGTGGAATTTTTTCTAATGCTGAAAATGATATGTAATATTGCTGTCTTTTAAGTTATCAAGTAATAAGGCAAATAAGATATCAGCATACTTCACACCTACTCAACCTAAGATAATATTTGGCTTTCAGAAGAAATTATTATTTTCAGCTGATGTAAGCTGAAATTAAAAATCACACCTCCTATTCTACCTCAATTATTATCTGAATAATAAGCTACTCTTTTGATCAAGAGGTATTTGTACTGTTAATTTTTCCTCAAATTTTAGCCACTAGATGTGTAAACTAGGTGACTTTCTATTGAACTTGTGTCATTACGTTGGGCACCATGACTTTGTCTATTTAGACCTTAATGGGGTATCTACATTGTGGACTTTCAATCCATAGTTTATAATTCTGAGAGAAGCCTCTGAGAATTGGATGATTCTAGTCATATGATGCTAATGTTAAATGTCTACAACGGACTAAAATCCAAAATGCAGTGGTCTTTGCCATGAAAAGACCCAGACAGGTACAGCTGGAGTTTAGGTGTTTAAGCAATAGCAGTCATATATATGCTTCTCCAGTAGGCTTGAGCTCTTCTACTGACACTACTGTCCCTTGGTGGATGATTATTCTAATAAAACAATCCTTAATCATCCATCCTATCAAGACCAGATAAGACATGACAAATCTGAAAATAATCAGACTTCTTTTGCTTGAGATGTTAAAGTTTTGATCCTGATTGGTATAAATTTCTCAGTTGCAAAGGAGATGATGGGATAATTAGACCACTAATTCATCTGTTTGGTTAACTATTAATACACTGAAAGTGTTGATCTTTTGTTGTATCAACTTGGCTCTGATGATAATAACTAGATATTCAAACACTAACCTATATGTTGTGAAGATTTTTTTTGTACATGTGATTGAAGTCCATAATCAGTTTCAAATAAGGAAGATTGCTGGAAGCATGTCTTCTGTTAACCATGGAACATCCTGATGGAACCAGGTTTCTGCCTTCTTTGCCCATAGTGTCCACTATCTTGTTCTGTATCTACCCTGTCGTCAAGAACTGCAATATAAATATCCTTGTTTATCCATGACATTCTATTTCCTCCAGGAAGGAGAGCAGATGCAAAGTTTGCATGTTAGACTCAATATGTGAAGAGGCTGAATTAGAGGAGGAACTAAAGTTGTTCAGTGTTTTCATAAACATGACCTATATGTGTAGTCAAAATCAAAATAATGAGAAAACGGTGTTTAAGCACCTTTCAGGGAGGAAGATAGCAGGGAGAAAAGAAGACTAGGGACTGAGATGGAACCTTTATTTTTTTCTTGTGTTAAGATATCTTTCTGTGATGAAAAAGGGCATTTCACTTTACCACTCTAAGTAGGACAACTCAGGTTTAATTAAACATCTCCTTTATGCAACAATTCTGAGCTATAGAGCAACCAGTTATGTTGGATAAGTTACAGGGTCCCCTTTAAGATTCTTAAGAAATTAATGATTATACTCTGATTTTTATAAGACCTTTCTATTTATGTTTAACTCAATCACCTATACTCTGCGATGATTTAGTATGAGTTTTTCTTCTATTTCCATTGTTTGTTTTATTTTTTAATCATTCTTAGAAACATGAAAGTTGGGTTTTCCATTCTAATTTTGACACATCAAATAAATAAATTAATAAAAATATCTTATTTTCAAGATTTTATTTTTTTAAGTAATCTCTACACCCAACATAACACCTGAACTTACAACTCCGAGATCAAGTCGCATGCTCTACCAACTAAGCCAACCAGACATCCCATTAATAAAACTATCTTTATTCAATGAAGCTGGGTTAGGCAGAAATTCATTAATTTTCTTTCATTGGTACATGTGGTATGAATTAGATAATGAGCAAATTATTCTTCTCCCTTTAATTTAATAATGTTATTATTTTGTTTACCATCTTGAAGTTTAAAATGTTTCTAGTGATAAGTTGGAACAAGACAATATGTTATCAGAATTTTAGAGATTAAATTTATTTTATATTTTACTGGAAAGTGTTCTTTTTCCAGCACATTTTTATGCAGTGATGTTTGCATTCATCTGTTTTAAGGGTATATCAGAGTACCATAAGAGAATAGCACAGATTAGGTTGCTTAAACAGAAGAAATTCATTTTTTTCACAATTCTAGAAGCTGGATGTCTAAAATCAAGGTTGCAGCAAAGTTGGCCTCTTGTTAGCCTCTGTTCCTGGCAGGTTGTCACCTTCTTCCTATGCACTCACATTGCTTTTCATCTGTGCATGAACACATCTGGCAACTCTTCTTATGAGAACACCAGTTGTATTGCCTTACGGCTCCACCTACATAGCATCATTTAACCTTTATTGCCTCCCTGAAGGCCCTATCTCTAAAAACAGTCACATTAGGGGTTTGGGCTTTAGCATATGGAATTTTTTTTGGAGGGAAGCACAATTCTGTGCATTACAGATAAACTTTACCAGATTGTTAAATTTTCTCCATATAATTACAAAAAAAAGGCATTAAAGAAACAAATAAAACATTCTGAAGATAAAGGAAGTCTATTAATAATGTTCCATTAATTAAAACCTTATTTTCAATATGCGGTTTTGCATTTAAGATTCATATGATCATTTCCTGACATAGAATCATGCAGAATAGGAAACCTAAAAGTCTAAACAGATTGTATCTAAAGCAATCATGCTGCTTTTTCCATTTATTTTGAGAATAATCTTTTATTTGTATTCAAAATAACATTTTGGTTTTACTGATCTTGAAAATATTTGAATAGTTAGAATTTAAGAAATAAAAAGAAATGTTTTCTATTCAGGATTAGGCACATACATGTACATGCATGCATGTATGTGTGCTTGTGAGTGTGCACACACGTGCAAACACATATGTACTCTCATTCTTACTTAGCATTATATTAGTAACCTAAAAAGTTGGAAGTTTGCACATATAATTGGGTGAACCAGAAATAGGATGTTTTCTCAAAGTCAGGTAATTATGAAAGTGCAATATTTGAGCAAAACAGTATGTAAGAGTTATATTGATAGAGCTTAATATATAACCTATAGGTAGAGGAAGATACTAGACTGAAAATTTCAGACAAAGTGAATATATATATTCAAGAATTAAGATTCCAATAACAACCTACATTCGATCAAGTAGAGGTAAGAATAAATTTAATTACCTGCCTGAAAATACCCAGTCTCTAAGTATTAAATTAAAATATCAAATTGTAGGGGCACCCAAGCAGCTCAGTCAGTTGAGCGACGACTTTGGCTCAGGTCATGATCTCACGGTCCTTGAGTTCGAGCCCTGCATCGGGCTCTGTGCTGACAGCTCAGAGCCTGGAGCCTGCTTTGGATTCTGTGTCTCCTTCTCTCTCTGCCCCTCCCCCGCTCATGCTCTGTCTCTGTCTCTCTCTCTGTCAAAAATAAACATTAAAAAAATAAAATATCAAATTGTAATTTTGTCTCAACTGCTTTTAGAAATTTAAGGTACAGATCAAGAAGGTCATGGCATATTGATAGAAGCATAATTGGGATTTCTTGAGAAGTAGATGCCTGAAGAAAAGCCCCCATATCTGTCCCCTTCCAGTGTCCCCAAACCTAGTTGGTTGTGTGTGTGTGTGTGTGTGTGTGTGCATGTATGCACATGTGTGCGCACACATGCATATGTGGTGGGGACCAGGGTGGATATTTAAAAACTCCGGATACATTTGGAGAAGGACTCAAAGATGCAGGAAAAGTAGTAACACATTAATCCCTTCCTACAAAAGAATAGGGACCTAAAAACGCTGAGATAATTGATAGAGAGCAAGGTAGCCCGGGAGTTAGGACAAGAAGGATGAATAGTGCATGGCCATTGTGATGAGAGATTATAGTTGGACCAGAGACCTCACCTTTGGTTACTGACAAATAACAAATGCCCGGGATGAGCTAAAAACAGCCACATGTGGTCAGTGTATCCTATCTACATTCTAGGATAATATATTAACCCCTTTCTTTATCTGAGAACTTAAATTATCCACAGAGAGAAAGGGAAAGAATAATCTTGAATTTAGTGAGTTGAAAACTCAAATTGACAAGAAGTGACAACTTGAAATGATTAATTCTAAAACCAGAAAATTAGTACAAATAGGAAGATTATGTAGTATTTTCTGTGACTCAATAGAAGTGAGGGCTTGTGGCCTGAGTAAAATGAATTATAGATAAGTAAGTTCACTATTTCTATGTGTTTTTTAATTGGAATTTTCAACATGCTACACTTTTTATTTAAAAAAAATACACTTTTTATTAAAAAAAAAAACCTAATGATGGGAGACATTATTTAAAACCTTGGACGTATGTTACTATATATTATGAGTAAGAAATAACCAGTTGGGGAAGGCTTTTGTGGAAAGACCATTCCCAGCCATTGGAACCATGTTTTTCAGAGGTCGTCCACTTTGAAGATTCATGTCAGATTGGAACTGACATAACACAAACGTGAGAGTGTGTGGGAAGTATAGAAAGAGATGAAATCTCAGAGTAGGCAGGATAGAGAAAACATAAGACTTTAAGCATTTTGGGTTTTATTCTAACAGCTTTTTTTTAATTTTACTTTTAAAATAAAGATGTGCGAATGACATGATTGGATTTTAAAGTGAGTTTTCTCTGTGTACAGTGCATAGAACAATTTAGAGCAGGATGGGAACTGGTGTGAGATACCTACTACAGTAGACCTGGGGGAAGAGAATGATCATTTTGATTAAGGGGACAACAATGAGGAGTACATTGCACTAAAATAATTTAATATTTAAGAAGTGAAATAAGATTTGGATTAGAATTGATGTAGCTGAGGACTAGTATATCAAGGCATTTTTATTTCTACTTTGCACAATCTAATGGATGATAACTTTTACTAAACTAATATTTTTTTAAAGTATAATCATGATATTCAAACAAATTTAAATTGACACAATGCCAAAACTATAACAGTATAGCCTGGTTAATTTTATTTTACTCATTGAGAAGATACAGTTCATTCACAAAAGCTTAGCCAAATATATAGGCAATCAGGAATGCTGAGGTAAATTTGTTAGTAGTTGTAAAGGTGGCCTCTTTCACAATGGGGGATGGAAATCAGTTGACTCTTCCAGACAAAGTTTAGTTGCAATTCTTTCGACAAGACTAATGTGGATTGCTATTAGTAATCTACTACTTAGAGAGTTGGGAATAACTTAAAGATCATGAAAGGCAACATGATTTCATAGGATTCCCAGAAATCACAGAAGGATAGTCTTTTTGTAACAATTTCAAGGTCTTCCTCAATATTTGGGAATAACTGAGAAATGGGCACTGATCAAAATTTCAATATTTGCAAGATGATTTGGACACGACCTTGTGAAGCTATGGTAAAGGTATGAAGTAATAAGTTGGATATATGTGTCTGGAAATCATATGACGCTGATTTTACATAGAAGTGGTAATTGAAATCTTTGTTTCAGGAAATAGATTAAGAAGAGAGCAGTTCCTCACCTAAGCTTTGAAAAATAGTAATACTTAATAACATTGTAGAAAAGTCTGCAAAGAGAACCAGACAGTGAGCTAGGACCAATATCAGTGGTGGTTAATACTGAAAGGCAAAGAAATGAAGGAAGTCAAATCATTGTTGAATGCTAATGCCAAGTATAATAAGGATAAGATATTTAGAGCAAAGAAATTATTTCATTTGTTAGGGTCGCCTAGGCTATAGAAAATTTGATGCAAAAATGTGTATTTCAAACAGAATAAAAGTGTGTTTCTCATTTATCCTATATTATCTAATGTACAGTCCTAGTTGATGGGATAACCTCCCCCATGTGATGACTCAGAGATGTTGTTTCTCTCATTTTTTCCCCCATTATCCTCAATGTCTCTCATCTTTGTCTATGCCCAGACAGCAGAAAGGAAAACAAAACAGCATGGAGAAACGAACCTTCTTAAAATTGTTGGCTCATAAATGACCATCAACTTAAATCTTATAGCCTACAACTGTTAACTACCCACATCTAAATTCTATGAGAGAAGCTATGTGCTCAAGAAGGAAAAATATATGAATTTTGGTGAAGAACTAAAAGTTTTATAACAAATATCTATTGAATTTAGAGATATCCTTACCATGAATCACAAAGGAGCGATAAGGTAGTGAGATTGCAGTGGATTGAGAAATGAAAGAAAATCAAGGCAGTGGGTAGGATCATACTTTCAAATCTGAGTGTCAAGAAAAGCAGGGTATGACTAGTAGTTGGCAAAGAATATGAAGCTGAGCTTTTATTTTTTCCATTTCCATCCTCCTCCTCCTCCTCCTCCTCCTCCTCCTTCTTCTCCTCCTCCTCCTCCTTCTTTCTTCCTCCTCCTATTCCTCTACTCCTTCTCCTCCACCTCCTCCTCCTTATTATTATTATTATCATTATTATTATTATTTGGTTTTAAGGAAAGCTTCCTGGGAATGTACAAAAATTATAAGAATATACAAGGAAAGATTGAGAAAATGAAAAAGAAAAATATGTATTAATAAATAAAAAATGCCTGAGAGAGATGTGAAGGACACAAAAGAATGAAGAAACATTTCATCCATTTAAAAGAATGTGTTAACTTACTCATGCCACTTGAAAGAGACAATATCCTGTGTTATTTAATAGCACTACCAAAAATTATATAGCTTTTCAGAGGAAGGAGAAGATGGTAAAAAATTTATTTAATTTTATATTTTTGGTAACCAGTGAGATTTTACGTTACGGAGTAAAAAAATCATTTAAGAGTGAGGATACAGGAAATGGAAGACTTAGCAGGCATGGGGAAAGAGTTAGAGGTTTGAAGAAAGAAGTGGGGAAGTAGAGTTGGAAATATATTTTTTGGGAACTGTAGCTAATGGCTAGAAAAAAATATAGACTAAATTTTCTGTGTAGAGTTCTATTTGTTTTGAGTTTTTATGAAACTAATGTGTTCTGTTACATGACTTTCTCTCTGAATAGGTAACAGTTGGGTATAGGCACACACAAAGCAATTACTGGGTCAACCCAGGGTTGCTTTTGTACCAGATTGGTGTAATAAGCAAATAAGATCTATGGTGTTACTGAAAGTACAGATTGTGAAAACTGGTGTGGACGAAACATGAAGAAAAGAGAAGGCTCATTAATGGTGCTGATTTGTCTTGTCAAGGATAGAAAGTCAAATGAGTGAGTTTAGTTTGAGCCACAATCGGATAGAAGAATAAGCAATCTTAAAGGAGTGAGAGCAGTCAAGGAATGTAGTCCTTGAGTTATTGAGTTTTCAATGGAGCAATGAGAAATACTGACAACGATCAATTCTATGATTTTTCCAGAAAGGGGAGCAACAGAGGAGCAATAGAAGGGAAGATAATCAGAAATGAATTGGTCAAGCAACTGAGAGGCCATGATATTGAAATTATTATCCATGACAGCAAGGATTGGATGGAGAGGAAAATTGAATCAAGTTCTAAATTTTAAAATAATTTTTGGGAGATCAGCAGATACAGATTATTGATGTGTGGGGAAAAATTTACATGAATGGCATGGATCCCATCCCAAACGGAGAGTTATTGGTTTGTTTGCTGGATTTTTTTTTTTTATTATTATTACAGGAAAATAAAGGGATGTTTTATTCAAAATGAGCAGAGGCCAGCAGGGGCAGTAACTCAATCTCTCCTCATACTACGCTATGAGAAGAGAACCACAACATATAAGAGGATGGCAGGAAAAGTTGTGCCTTCCAAATGAGGCCAAATTTTAAGTTCAGACAGTAGAGGCATGGGGAGATGCTGAGTTTGCTAAATTTTCAGTAGTAGCTGCAAAAGTCCCATTCAGGAGGATTTGACGGATAAGGAAATTTTAATATTTTCATGTACTAAATAATACCTTATTAAGCCCCTTTTAACCTAATCTTCACAAAGGAACTATACTGGCATTCAATTCTGTATATCATTTACTCATGAATATGAAAAACAGTGGTGCTTCCTTTGGAGCATGTATTCTGTACCAAGAAATCAACAAACAAAAAATATTTTCATTTTAAAATATTCTTTCTCAGCACCTGGGCTCCATTACAGTACACATTTTGTTATCCATTATCATGGGATTCATAATGGGGAGCTTTAATCACATATTCTAATTCTCAGCAGAATGTAAGTCCCAACATACATGAACTACCAATGCTCAAGGAATATGAGTGGGAAGTTAGTATACTGCATAAAATCCAAATTGGACAAACTTTTATCTCTATTGATTCAAAAGAACTGTGAACCCTCTAAGGGTCAAAATCTTTAACATTTCTCAGCACTGAATTGATGAAGCATACATGTAACATCTGTTGGTATTTATCAATATTTTGTTGAGTAGTGTATTAAGAATATGCTAATGATTTCACTACTCCAAGTAAGGAAATACTTCCTTACACAATATAGATGGTTAGAAATACTGCCTAGAGAGAAGACTGTGCATTACATTTTCAAAATAATTTATGAAAAGATTACAGGATAATCATTCTAGCACAGATTCATATTCTCATGGATGATGATTCTGGTCTATTTTAAATAAAAAGTAAGAAACATTACTGAATATTTGATTTAGTAAAATAGATTCATGATGCTTCATCAGAAATTATCTCCTAATTTTATTTAAATTTTCTGGATATGGAAACACTGATGGTTCTTTGGTTGATGAGGCCTTATTTGTTTAGAAATGAGCAATGGCACCCCCACAGGGTCACAGAGAAGCTTTTATCAGTAACAGCCTTTAGGCCACAGTTTGCAATCAGTGAATATTTATATTAGTGGCAATTGCACCAGACAGTAATTATCTTATCACAGAGGAAAAGGTTAAAAAGAAGCTTCTCCATTGAACACCCACTGTGTGGATAATTAAGTATCTCCATGGCTTCTTTCATTACTGCATTCAATAATAGTTAAATACTAGGGAATCTAGCTATAATCAGACATGATTTGATGAGACATAGAGAAAGACAGGAATAAACAATTTTAGTCTCTAGTTTTACTTGGTAAATTTCTTAATTTGATAGACAATGGTAAACATTTTTATAATATCTCCTCCTTACCCACTGTTGTCCAATGAACAAAGTTATTAAGTAGAAGCACTTAATTGCATCCTGTGACATTCTAGAAAACATATTAGGATACCTAAAGTATTTTTTCTTTTAAAAGTAGGTTGAAAGTTATTTGTGAAGATAATTCTTAAAGGCAATTTATTTCAGACACATGTAGGTGATGTTTAAAATATTATTTTGTCAGAATGGGGTAATAGTCTTCTGTATTATTTATTCCTTGAAGCCAGTGAAGGTCTTTCAGATAAGGTTACTTATATTCTCTCTTCCAGGTTATTTTATTTTATTTTTTTAATGTTTATTTATTTTTGAAAGAGACAGAGAGTGAGCGGTGGAGGGGCAGAGAGAGAGGGAGACACAGAATCTGAAGCGGGCTCTAGGCTCTGAGCATCAGCACAGATCCCCACCTCGGACTTGAACTCATGAAAAGATGATATCATGACCTGAGTCAGATTCAGAAGCTTAACCTACTGAGCCACCCAGCACCCCCCTCTTTCAGGTTATTAATATAAACTTTCTTTAACAAAATACTAATAACAGGTATTATTAAATGTCATCTGAGAAATACTGAAAAATAATGCACTTAATTCAACTAAAATTAATTTAGTAAATTAAAAGAAATGCTAATAGCGTTTTTATATTGTCAACCTTCAAAGTAAGACAGCCAGTTATTTTACCAACAAAACGGTTTATTTGGAAATAGCAGAGGAATTGCAATTCAGATTATGCCAACTCTGGCAAACCATAGGCAAGTGAGAGATCAAAGCAGAGTAACATACTTTATAGAGAAAAGATGAAGCTGGGAGGGGCTGCTTTGATGAAAGCAAGAGTTCAGAGGTGGTGCTGGTTTATTGGCTGAGTGTGGTCTTTTCTAATTGGCTGAGATTGTGTGCTGGGCAAAGGGAAGTTCTTCCTCCTGCTGAGTAGTCAAGTATGCTTTTTCCTGTTGGGGTCTGCAGTTGGCTGACAAGTGGTAAGGCATGAGAGCTCACCTGACTGACCTCACAACTTCATTTTAAATGAAGTTTCCTTTATTAACTTTCGTGCTTTACAGAAAATGAGCTTGATGCTTCAGTTTCTGGCAATAGGTACTGTCTCAATATGTAGGTCATATTAGTGTTCTCTCTTCCTAAACTTTCAATTCAGAGCTTGTGTTTCTGTAATATGAGAACATGAAATAGGCACAGATGATGACTGATCACTTATTTATTTGTTAATTCAACAAAGCATTGAGCAGCCCTATCCCCAGGCACTCTTCTAGGAACAAGATATGCATTGGAGATTTAAAAAAAACAAAACAACAAAACAAAAACAGGATAAAAATAAGGGGCTTCAGGGTGGTTAGGTAGGATGGGCATCCAACTTCAGCTTAGGTCATGATCTCCCAGTTGGTGGGTTCGAGCCCTACGTTGGGCTCTGGCATGACAGCTCAGAGCCTGGAGCCTGCTTTGGTTTCTCTGTCTCCTTCTCTGTCTGCCCCTCTCCCACTCAGACCCTGTCTCTCTCTCTCAAAAATAAATAAACATTAAAAAAAAGTTAACAAAACAAAACAGGATAAAACTGTTTTCACTGAGAGAAATTAGGGCACCATATCGATGGTTAGAAAAGAGTGAAATCATCATCCCACTCTATGATTTTGCCACACTCAATTCTAGTAGTCTGAAGTATATAATTTCTCAGGCCACAACACTGCATTCTAGAGAGCAGTATTTTCACAGATTTAGCTTCTATCCATATTCATAAAACAATATTTTCTATAATAAATATTTATCCATCTCCAGAATTTTGCCACTCATCACTACTCATGCTAAGTGAATAAGACAGACATAGATTTCTGCTTACATTCTACCAGTGGTCTCTGGTAGTGTATGAGGAGAGGCCAAAGTAAAAAAACTGAGAAGGAGGCAGGGGATTTGAGATGAGGAACCTGTGTGATAACAGGAGAGGTAGGAGCATGGGGTATCAAGAAGCCTTAACAGGAAAATGATTGAGACAGAATGGTGAAACCAGGTAAAGCTCTACTGATAATGTGAATGAGATACCGCAAGTGAGTTTGGTGAATAAAATTTGTTGCTAGCCTTGGCAATAACAGTTTCATTAAAAAAGTCAGAATTTTGAGTTCCTGATGGTAGTTGAGAAATGGACCAAGAGTATAATATTTCTTTTAAGACCTTTTGATGAAAGAAGAATCTAAGAAATGAGGTATAGTCAGAAGTAGAGATAGGTTTTTATTTTTTAAGGCCTGAAAACATTTGAGCAGGGCTCCTAACTCTATAAGGCCCATGAGTGAGGTTTGGGAATGAAATGAAGAGAAATGTACATGTTTATTTTCACTAACTTCTATTTAAATTGATCTTTTCTTTCCATTATTAATGTAGAAGAAAAATTCAGATAATTTAGTTATAGCTATAATTTCATCAGCAATAGAAATCATAGCTATAGTTATTATAGTTGTTCAAGATATAGAGAAATGTTATTTATGCTCAGGTATTATTATTCAGGCTTCCTGCTAATTCTTATTATTAAGTAAGGAAGTGCATATATACTATATCAAATCTTGTTCTTAATGTTTTTAATATCTTAACTTTGGGATAACTGTATATTTGGGGAAAGTTGTAAAAATAAATCAGTGGTTTCCTTCAGCCAGTTTCCCCAAAATGCAAACATTTTATATTAGCACTATAATTTTGTCAGCAGCCCCTCTGGGCCCCAAATCAGTACATTATATTACTATTAACTAAATATGTAACTTTAATACCGATTTCAACTCCAAGTGCCTTCCCATTTTGTATCCATTTTCAGGAATATACCTGTTCTCCTTCTTTGAATATTCAAATTCTACCCGTGCTTCAACGCAGTTTAAAATGCCCACCCTGTCTAAGTTTATGGCATTGGTATGTCACCTTCCATAAAGTCTTCATGTGATTTTGTATTGCTGTTGTGACAACCATACAATTTATTTCCAAATGTAAGTACATTAAACATGAGAGTAGATGCATGAAAATTGATGTAAAATAAAAAGTTAAAGTGGACAGATGAGGTTCTTAAGTTTGGACATTAAGGCTGCTAGCTTGGGGGGAGCAGTAAGCAAAAATAGCTAGCTAGCTAGCGGAAGAAGTGTCTAAAAGGGATGCAGGGATTAAGGAAACAAATTATCATGAACCGATTTTTTTGGCTAATTCTTTTTAAAAAGAATGTGTCTATAGTGTTTTAGAAAGTTTCTTGAAGCAATAAATACGAATTGTTTTCTTGTGATATTTTTCTTTCTTTTTTTTTTTTTCAACGTTTTTTTTTTTATTTATTTTTGAGACAGAGAGAGACAGAGCATGAACAGGGGAGGGGCAGAGAGAGAGGGAGACACAGAATCGGAAACAGGCTCCAGGCTCCGAGCCATCAGCCCAGAGCCGGACGCGGGGCTCGAACTCACGGACCGTGAGATCGTGACCTGGCTGAAGTCGGACGCTTAACCGACTGCGCCACCCAGGCGCCCCTCTTGTGATATTTTTCAATTGTATGCTTTTTTATATGATATCTTCATAACTTTTTAAAAAACTATGCATAGAATTGTATCATATAGTTCCATTACTGAGACAAGTCTTTTTGATAAAAATCTAATAAGTAGGAGAAGTTACCAGTAAGAAGTAATATGACTACTAAGTTTTATTCCTTTACTTGACCACATAAAATCTATACTTACCTTTTAATAGAGTTAATGAGAGTTTTCACTATTTATAAGCTTCAGCCATTCAGTGGTAATTAGCATGGAGGTGTTATTCACTCTTGTCCTAATACAGGTTTCCTTTTAACCTTTCTAAGAGGTCCTGCTATTTTTTGCTTCATTGCTTTGCTTTATTGAACATTATACGACATGGCAAGCAATTAAGTATGATTGTGTAGGAAATTAAATCAGCAAAAGTGCATTAATGGTCAGGTTTAAATACATAAAAGCAACAAAATTGAAGTAAAGGTTGCAATTCTATATTTAACTTATCTTATTGTGTCCAGGTACTGTAGAATGTAAAAATGTGTTAAATCATTCATGCTTTGAAGAGCATAAAAATATTTCTTCATGGTGGATTTAGTTGATGACAGGATTTAAAGCCTTGTCAGGAAAGGGTCATAATTATCCTTATTTAATAACATTTCCAGTGTTAGTTTTTATTTGTTATCTTATTCTTGGCAGAATGAGGCTAAATTCTAAATAGGCAAAGTACTTGAATGCATATGTAGTGTTCACTGATTATCTATTTTCAACTTCTAAAGTAAATATATCCGAATATTACATCACTGTTTAATGTAAATGTTTGGATTTATTTCACAAAAAAAGACAGTTTGGATTAGTGAAAATAATTGCAGTGGAAAACGAGTCAGAACCAGAGATAAAAAAGGTTTTATTGATTATTTTTAATTAAAAGATAAATTATATCCTACGATAAAACTGAATGGATAATTTTTCAAAATATAAGTATTCATGAAGTAGGAAACATTGGAGACCATGAATTTTTTCACAGATAAAATATTATTTCCATAAATGTCCCAGCCCAAATGGTTTCTTCAGTATTTTCTTTCAGATGTTCTGATGAGAGAAAGTTCCCATGCTTTAAAAATGAATCAGAATATATATCAAATGGAATACTACCAAATTAATTGTTGGATGCTGGCATATATAAATCTGGTACCAAAATCAAAACCAATTAAAAGTGCAAACCAACACAGGAAATCTTTGGACTAATTACGAGACATTTTTGGCATTTTTACCTGGTAGATAGATGATTGTTTGGCCATAAATGGACAAGGCATAAAAATAAAACACCTTGTTATTGGTCTGTAGACATTAGTCCAATCTGTTACTCACTCCCTTAGATAATAATTGCACATTTTCTTTTCTCTTCTTTTCCGAATCTTTCAACATGTCTTCACATTTTCACTCATAGCTGATGATAGTTATACCAAATTTAGTAAGAACACTGTAACAATTGGAAGTGAATTTCTACAAACTCTCATTACTACTTTGCTATTTCAATCTGTTCCCATAACTTCTGTGTAGCTGAAATCATAGATGAAATGTCTTTGCTCCTTTCTAGGATAAGCTCTCTCCTTTTGCACAAGATACTATTAAAGGGCATTGCTTCTGCAATTCTTCCTTCTCTTTATCATTGTTTTGTTTTCCTTTTGTCTAATGAAAACCAATCTAGTGCATCCTATTTCACTAGAAAAATAAAGTCGTTTCCATGTGATATGGCTCCCTACCACTTAGTTCTGTGACATCATCCCCCATAACTTACTGCATTCCAGTTACCTTGCCATTTTCTGTGTGTGTGTGTGTGTGTGTGTGTGTGTGTGTGTGTTTGGAACATTCTAGGTATTCTCCCACCTTAATCCCATTTGGTATTTCTTCTGTCTGAAATGTTTTGCCCCCAAATACCTACATTCCTCAAAACTTCTCATCTGAATTTTGTAATACTGAGTTCTTAACAAAGTAATGTTTCTATTTTATAGAATGATTGTAATCTCTTCTAGAAAAATCAGGCAAGAGTGATTAAATTTTTGAAAAAATACATGAAAGTTTGCCTAATAAATATCAAAATATGAAAAAGATGCTCAAAGAAGCTATGCAATGGCTAGATTTTTTGAAAAATTAAAATCTGCTCAACCCTTGCTTCAACATGGCCATAAAGATAATTATCAGATGAACAAAATAAGTAAAATCTAACCCAAAAATGAGATTAACAAAATGACAAAAAGTAAAGCCATCATATAGGATATGTTCCAAGCCTCTCAAAACAGGGGTCTTTTCCAAGCATAAACAATGAAGGAATTCACAACAGAAAATCTTAATATATTTGAATATATACAATTAAGAGTTTCTCTATGTCAAAAAAAAAAGTAGAACACAAGTAACAAATGACTGAAAAGTTTGATAGATAATTAGGATGTATACTTCTAGCTAAAGAAAGCATTGTTGCACCAAAGATAAATTATAAAAGTACTTAAGATGATATCTCACATATATTGTGTATTATATAATGGCAAATAAATATATGAAGAAAATTTGTACCTTTCTGAGGTGATAAAATATACAAAGTACATAAATTCATTAGGGACTGTGCATTGCTGTATTTTGGCATTTTAGATCAAGAGTTTACTCTGTAATGAGAGAAACACTTCTAGAAGGCTGCAGGAGGACTCTGTATACCTTCTTTCCACAGCAACAATCATACTAAATTTCTATACACACACACACACACACACACACACACACACACACCATTTAACATTATCTGGAAATTGTCCTAAGATCACATAAAAAAATGAGGAAACACTTTTTTGCGAAAATGTGCTTAATTATGTTAAGAACAAGGACAGCCTGTTGCATCTGAGCTATGATCCACTTCCTCACCTGTCTCCAGCTCAACATGATGGATGCTTCTACCAAGGGTGGGTGTGATCAAGAAAATGGGGCTTTCCTCTCCCCCCAGCTCTCAGTCTTAGGTGATGGTTTCTCTTCAGGAATGGCAGGTTGCCACTCATTTCCAACTCATTTAAGAGAAGCTCTTAGGTAAGTGCTTCTGATACATCTGGAGCTCCCTTCTTCCATCACCCGGCCCCTGACTGTACTACACAAACTGTCCCAAACAAGGCAGGCTGAGAATACAGCGCTCTGATTGCCCTCACTCTGGCTTGGTTGTAGGGCAGTTTCCACACTGGGAGAGGCAGGCCAAGAAGACTAGGGGCTCCTGACCCACCCAGCACCCTGCTCAGCAGGTGTCTCACTCTGAGAAAAATAGGCTGATCCACATGCCTGGATCTTTGGACCAATAGCACAGTGTTTCTGTCCAGTGTGAGTGGCAGACCATGAGAACAGACAGCAGTCCAGTGCTCCTGTAAAGGGACTGACTTTACTGGAGACTGAATATTCGGAAAACCTGTTGGGAAATTTAGTCCTAAGGGTGCAGTTAAGAGCAATGGAGATTCTAGCAGTGAGCAATTAAGAAGAGGCTGGGTGCTCCATGAGAACAACAGCTAAACTTCAAACCAGCTAGAAACTTATCAGAGGCAGGAAGTTAAGAGACATGTAAGAGCCTTTCTGGAGTCAGAACAAGCCCCAAAGACTGGCCTCCTTAACTAGTCCTGCAAAAGGTTTGAATTAATTTTTAGGCCATGAAGCAGTATATACCCCAGTACATTGTTAAAAACGATAGAAGAATAAGCTAGCAATTAGTAGAGGCCAAAAGAAGGGTGTAATATCAGTAGAGAGACCAAAGCCAGAAGGTAAATAAGATCAGGGAAGGAGACAAAGAGAACCTAGCTGAAACGACTGTTATCACAGGATTTGGGAGAGGTGTTCATATTGATCATGAGTGTGCCCAAGGCTGTGCCCTCTCAACAGTGACATTGGAGGGGCCATAGAGTTCACTGGCATGGTTCAAATGAGTTGGTAAGCAAATACGCAAAAAAGAAGTAAATAGCAATAAGCCCTAGAGGCGGGAGGCTTAGTGTCCAGAGTTGCTACAATATAAGATGCTACAATTAATGAGCTGAATGTCCAATAATCTATACAAAGGAGAGAAAAGAAGGCAATGTAAACTGACTTTAGAGATCTGAGTGAGAAAAAAATTCAAAGCTGCTATTATAAATGTTAAGAATTAATGAAACGTACGTTTAAATAAGTAGGAGAAGGTGGGTCACCTGGGTGGCTCAGTCAGTCGAGCACCCACACTTGATTTGGATCAGGTCATGATCCCAGAGTCATAAGATCGAGCCCTGCATGAGGCTCCACAGAGTGTGAGACTGCTTAAGATTCTCACTCTCTCCCTCTCAAAAAAATTTGTTTTAAATAAATAAGTGTCTCATCAAATAGAGAATACAAATGAGAAAGAAATTATAAAAAAGATTATATTATCTGTACAATTTTTTAAATTTTTGATAAGCAGACTTTCTTCATGGGAAACTATTAACACAACACTGGTTCATCAAGCTTTGTGGTGATATTAACAATTGTAATATAAATTTATTTTATCTTAAATGATGAGCTTTTTAACTGAATTTATAGTAGAGGGCACAAGAATGTTATTATTTCTCTTTTGGTAAAATGGATCTCCAAAAGTTTTACTTTGATTATTTGAACTGGATTTTTTTTTAACGGCAAATGTTATTGTTACAATTAAATGAGTTTCTGTGTGAAAAAACAATGAGATGGGAGCTAAATGAAAGGCAGAATTTCTAGGCCTAGACATATAGACAATGCTTATGAGGTTAATGATTAAAAATAACCATTTCTGGTGTCACAGCGCTAGTCACAGCCCTCGTCCTGCACAAAGCACATGCACAAAAAATCAGTCTTTAAAATGAAAGCTACTTATCAACGGATTTCCATGGACTAGCAATCCAAGGAGTCCTATTCCATCCACAGCATTATGCACGTGGCAGACATCTTACAAGGGCAGCAGTGGTTCCAACAAAATTAAAGAAGTGCTGTTAAAAATCACAGCATTTTAGGGGCACCACTCAGTCGGTTAAACATCAGACTTTAATTTTGGCTCAGGTCATGATCTCATGGTTTGTGAGTTCGAGCCCTCCCCCCGACGCCCACTTCAGTCCCTGCACTGACTGCAGAGCCTGCTTAGGTTTCTCTCTCTCTCCCTGTCTCTCTGCCCCTCCCCATTCGTTTGCGCTCTCTCGCTCTCTCTCTCTGAAAATAAGTAAATAAACTTAAACAAAAGCATGGCATTTTACAAAAGCTTTTGTTTCAAAAGAGGAACATTTAGTGAAAAGGCTCAAATAACAAAATTTGTCAATACAGAACTTAGCTGCTAGAAAAGGAAAAGTCACACAGCTAGTGGGAACCTCATAATTCTAACATGTAAAATTATAGCGAATAAATGCTGAAACATGATGCAAAATGAGAAACTGAAAAGTTTCCACTCACAAACAGTATTTTACATCAGTGTGTTGAGGACACGTCACCTGAGGCAGAAGAGTTTTCATGTAATAAACTGAAAACAAAGTCTGCTCGATGCAGGCTGATGAGTCCATAGATTTCACCAGTCAATGCCATGCTGTAATATTTGTCAGATTTGTAAGTGGTGGTGAAATTCAATGCAGCATTGTGTCCCACAAATAATGCCTGAAACAAGGAAGTACCAAAATATATTTACTTCCTATCTGGAAACAAAATGTCTGCATTAGAATTACTGTTTATATCAATGAGAATGTTTGAGGTTTTGCTTCCCTTTTAAGAAAAGAAACTCCTGACTTTATTGTAATTTACTGCTCTTTTTCACAGTGAGATGCTGTGTCAAAAATTCTTATAGTCGGAAAGAAATACTTCTAGATAATGCCAAAAAAAACCCAAAAACGGATCTGTATTTAAAATATTCCACCCAAGAACGTTGAAAAAGAAAACTGTGAAAACCTGATAAAGAGAAACCTAAGTTGCCTGCTACATGTAGACTTCAGTGGTTGATCAGAGGAAGAGGCTTCAAGGTGTTTTCAGTTGAAACATGACTTCGAGGAGTAATTTTACAAAAATGGTAAGCCATATTTTCCAGAGTGCTTTCAAGATGAAGAATAGCTGGAAAACTTGCCTTAATTAGCAGATAATTTATATCACTTGAACTATTTGTAGAAGTCTCTGTGATGCCCTAGAGAAATGTTTTTATTTCAAGTGACAAGATTCTTGAATTTGAAAAGGAAAGGATATTTGGAAAAATTATCTTGTAGACTTAAATCTTAATATGTTTCCACTGACGCTTAGGCTTGTGAGTACAAAAGGATATCAGCAAGCCTCAAATTGTATTGAGAATTGTCTGGAAGAACTGAAGAACAAGATAGAACAGTATTTTCCCACTCTTTTAACACAAGTGCAAGATTAGATTAAAAAAGAAAGCCTTTCTCAGAGTCTTCTGCTTGGGAATTTTCCTCAGGGAGGAGAGGGATAAGTTTGTGAGATATAGACTAATTGTTCACTAAAGATTGTACACTGATCTTTCCCCTAGGTAAAATAAAGATTTCTATTAAAAAGGGAATTCTGCCATTCATAAAAAAAGCAAAAAAAAAAATTCCAGCTTTTACATTTGTGAGCTACATTTTTCTTCTTTATCAGGTACCAAGAGGAAGAATTGAAATAATCTCATTTTAACTGAAAATGAAAATATTTGTGTTTATCTAAGCCAAGACTCAGAATCAACTGTTAGATGCCAAAAACAAGTTTCTATGAAAGAAGGAAATTTCATCCTTTTTTATTGTTTTATTAATTTTTTTATTAATTATGTTTTGGGAGAGAGAGAGAGCAGGGGAGAGGGCAGAAGGGGAGAGAGAGAGAATCTCAAGCAGGCTCCACACTCAGCACAGAGCCCCAATATGGGTTGGATCTCACAACTGTGAGATCATGACCTGAGCTGAAATCAAGAATTGGACATTTAATCAGTTGAGTCATCTAGGTGCCCCAGGAAATTTCATTCTTAATATTTGGTTACAAAAATAACATTTTTGTACATGTGTAGGCATCCTGAAAATGCCAAAGAACCAATGCATTTTCAACTGTGTGTCATATTAGTTTGTAGTTTTACCATGAGGGAAACAACATGGAAAACAATCCTACCTGAGGTAAAATTCTGGAGTTGGGCAGATCTTGTTTATCTCTATAATAATAGTAATGTCAGAAATATTTATTAATATCACAATAAGATTTCTTTTTTTTCAAGTTTATTTATTTTGAGAGAGAAAGAAAGCAAGTGAGCACATGAGCTTGAGCAGGGGAAGGGCAGAGGGAGAGGGAGAGAGATAATGCCAAGCAGGCCTCACACTCTGAACTAGAACTCAGAAATTGTGAGATCGTGACCTGAGCCAAAATTAAGAGTTGGACATTTAAAGGACTGACCCATGCAGGCACCCCATCACAATAAGGTTTCTTACTTATTTGTTGAATAGAAGATCCTCGAACAAAATTAATTTTAGTATAATTAATATCAAGTATCTCCATTATATGAATTTTTCAAGGGTTGGCATTGGTGGTACATCCAATAGTTCTTTAAATTTGCTGCCCTAACAGTGGCTTGTGAAAGATAAATGATAGGTGATGAAGTTTCCTAGTAAAGCAAAGACCAAGGCCGTTATTATTATCAGTAAAGGGAATATGATAGGAAATGTTAAAAGTATAAAGCTATAAATCACAGAGATGAAAAATAATACAAAAAGAATAAAATATCCTATTGACAATGCAACAATTAGGGTTTTTATGCATCTAGGAGAGTCTTGCTTCCTTTTCTGATTTGAGTCAGCCAACAATATCTGAGCATTGTCTACTCTTGGAGATTTGTTGAAGAGCTTTGGTTTAATATCTTTTAATAGGATTAATTATCAAATTCTTGTCCTTTGAAAATGGTTGATATTTTTGTTGGAAAAGATTTATTGAGAGCTCGATTCCTTTTCATTTTACTTTTGTACAGTAACATCAAGAGTACCTGATAAGTTCTCTTTTAATGATGTTATACTTTTACTGCCATGTTTTCTAGAACACAAAATTACCCAGTTTTAGTTTATATAGAGGTGGATTGATTGGATAGTAAGAATATGCAGTCTGTAGTTATTGATGATAAAATGGAAAGTTCTGAGTATTCTTATAATGTTCAGCTAAAAAAATGTTCAGTTTGTATGAATGAAATATTTCTTGTGGACTGTGGGAAATTTCTCCCCAGGACACAGTCTATGACTTCCTGAGAAGGGAAAGTACATTAGGGGTTAAGTTAGAAGGGTTGGCCACAAGGGTTGCAGGAAGCCTGTTAGTTTAAATACATTTAATTATAGTGTTTTTTTATTTGTTTAATTTTTGAAAGATTGTAAATGATGAGGCCAGTCTTTTACTAACTTATTACATGTGATTTTAAATTCATAAGCTTTATCTAGAAAATTTTCTTTTTTCTGTTCAGCCTTTCCTAATTTGGCAGGTAGGTTCTTATGAAGTTGAACATACTCCACCATACATCTCCCCACTTGTACCCAGCTCAGCAATGTGAGTAATGAACAGGGAAAGGGCATGAGGGAAAATTTTTGAGTAATGGTGTCTGTTTTATTGTGGTAATGAATACATTAGTATTCACAAGAATGTATGCACTTTTCCAATGCATAGAATTTACACTTAACCAAATTTATTATATATAAACTATATAGCAATAAAGTTTACTTTATAAAATGATATTTTGAGAACCAAATCTTCTTTTTTACTTTTTCACTTTTTCCAGTGATCAGTAAAATATTGTAACTGAGAGTGCAGAAGCAGGCATATTCTAGTTTAAGCTAATTTGTGCTCAGGATATTTCTCTTGATCGTTAGAATCTTTCAACTTGGAACCTGGTATTAAACATTAGGGAAAAAAATGATGTCATTTTTGCTAGGCTAGCTTCATTATTTTAAAGTGATTCATATTATAAAATGGTAATTGTTGTCAAAACATGCTGGTAGAGGGAGAATTTTAATATGCTATCTATAAATTTTTAGCTCAAAAAAATGTTCAACTTTTTTGAGAGGGATCTTCTTTTAATGTTTAGAAACCTTTTGGTTACTTATGAATTAAACTACTTCTGTTAATTCTTTCTTTCATTCATATATTCAGAAAATACTTTGTAAGTCTTTAAGCAGACATGAGACTTGTACTTAGGAAGCAGAAACTCTAATGGGAGACAGATATTAAATTAATGATGTTATAATTAAAATTTGTGATGAATGCTGATAAAGGAAAAAATGAAGTGCTAAGGGAACATATTATAGAAATTTTCAATATAAGAAACTGTGCTAAAGAAGTGACTTTTAAGCTAAGCCACAAATAATATGTATGGATGCATAAACTGCTTTTTATATGCATTATGAACTAAAAAATGTGTCCATTTTGCCAAAAGCTGACTTCTTTTGAGAATAGCACATGCTGAATGTTTAAATAATTTGTATCTATTCTTATTTGAATAGGCATTTTTTACATTTCACTGAATTTTAAGATGGCTTCAAATGGCTTTTTGGCTGAATTATACTTACTTGCATGCACAGATACCATAGCTAGGGCAATTTATGGAAGTGGATGACGCCAGAATGCTATTTTACAACCTCATTTTGAAAAACAGATATTATAACGGCATTTTGGAAATTTATTATTTTATATCAGTCGTAATACTGTATTATTAAACACATTTGAAAATCAAATTAATGAACTCAAATAAGAACATGTTTTATGCATGCATTGTATCAATGTCT
The DNA here is from genome assembly GCF_023721935.1 of Panthera uncia. Lineage (NCBI taxonomy): Eukaryota > Metazoa > Chordata > Mammalia > Carnivora > Felidae > Panthera > Panthera uncia. Next base: position 67,133 of record NW_026058012.1, on the reverse strand, counting down.
TATATAAAATCATAATATATTTTAATAGAAGCTTTTTGTAAATATGTAAAACAATTCATCTTGGTATGACAATATTCTGGCTGGCTTGTTTCAGTATTATCTTTAGGTAAATCTTTGGAAAGAGAAGCACCAGATTTTGTATTACTTTGTGATATCACAATCATATAGTCATTCAATTATAAAATTATCCTCATGACCTACATAATGTATGGAGGGTAAAGTCAAGGCCAACAAATGTTTCATCAGAGATTAGGGTTATGATAAGACTATGATCAAGATAAGGGGTTTCTTATAATCCTTTCTTTCTGATTTTAGGAGAACATACAGTAAATTACAAGCAAACAAATTCTAAACCAAAATGTTAATATTTCATTACGTTTTAAAAAGTAAACTCTTCCCTGGAGCACTTGGCTGACTCAGTCACTTAAGTTACTGACTTTTGATTTCAGCTCAGGTCATGATCTCAAGGTTTGTGGGTTCCAGCCCTGCATCAGGCTCTGCACTGACAGTGTGGAACCTGCTTGGGACACTGTGTCTCCCTCTCTCTTTGCTCCTACTCTGCTCATGCACATGCTCTCTCTCTTTCTCTCTCTCAAAAATAAATAAATAAACTTTAAAAAAAAGTAAAGTCTTCCCTTCAAACAAAGGAAATTAAAATAATAAAAGTCTAAACTTATGTTTGCATTATAGTTAGGGTTTGTGTGTAGCGTAGAATGTTTCAGAATAATAATCATAACACACATATTTATTATTTTACAAGCAAATAACAGATACTAATATTAATCGTATTGAACTGTAGTTGTTAATTTTCTAACCTTCATCTAGAATTTGTGTTCCTTAAATTCAGGGCCCTTTGTCTACCATAGTGTTGGCCACAAAGTAAATGATAGGTAAATGTTTGTTTCTTCAAGTTTTTCTTTTTTTTTTTTCCTAACAAATTCTTTGGAGGCTCATACTGACTAGCAAATATGTTTCTGAAGAATTACATTTAAATTTTAATAAAGAAATAATGTGAATCAATATTTTAGTCATTAGACATCAGAATAAATTCTGTGACTACTCTTGGGAAAGAGAGGCAAAGATAATGAAATTGTAATTTCAAAACAAAATGAAATAAAGATGTTTTAATATATCAACATTCAATTTTCATCCACATCATGTGCCTCATCATTAGCCAAGCAATACCAAAATAACATGCAAAACCTTCCACATTTCATGCTATTTCCCATTGATTTTTCTCTAATCTGATGAATAGATTAATTTAAATTAATTTCATTGGAATGAAAATATAGGAAAGCTGAAGGTAAGAACTGTGGGATTGTTTCAAGTCTTCAACCACTGTTAAAGAAAAAAGAGATTGAGAAAATATATTTGAAGAAAATATTTTGTAAATTGTCATAAATTAAATCATTATTTCTTCATTTCCTTCTTCATAAATTTTTAAATTTCATAATATGGTATGAAAAAATTCAAATTCTTAACAGACAGAACTATATCTATATACTTTAGCAAATGATGCAGTATTTCCAGATCTCTGTTATCATAGATTTATCCTAACATTATGTGCCTTAGGTTAGGTCCTTTTCTTTTTGTGCCTCTAGTGGATACAAAAATGGAGAGGTGTCAAATTATAGGCTTTCTTAGAGGACATATTGTGTAGGGACAGATTCGGTGTCTGAGAGAAAATACGCATTGCCTTCGATCCTGCTTCTCCAAACGTAAGGTATTGAAAGCCCCAGAGTAACTTTCGTCATAGGTTTTTCTCATAGGGACCCTTCTCCCCTTGTTTATATCTCACACTCCCATGATCTCCTCTTTTTTCCTACTTTCGATTCATGTATATAGACATTTTGAAATTTCCTGAAACTTTTTTTCCCTGATAAATACAGGGTTATGTATCCAGAAAAGCATAGCAAACAAGTAGAAAGATAAGAAATTACAATTTTTTTAATCATGTCTAACACAAAATAATTAGAATATAATTGGAACATAAGTTGAATTTGATGCTATCTCTGTTAGCTCTCATGTTCCATCAGTTATACCTGTTATACACACTCATCTTAAGGATACCCTATCCAAAGTCTCACACACCCATTTTATTCTTAATGAGAGTCTGGGGAAAGTCAAATTAATTCATGTTTGTATAACCATTGCAAACTGTCATTATTTTGAGTACCTTTTCTTCTTCACCCAGGGAAGCCATACCATTGTGTTTGCTAATGGTAGAAACAAGAATAGAGTTGTTCCAAATAAGACATCTTGTTTTGCTAAGATGGATAATTATTAATTCTAGTGTTTCCTCATTCTCTAGCTGTTTGACTTTTTTTTTTTACTGTGTAAGAACATTTCTTAACCTTTATATTCTTACCTTATTTCTCTAATAATATGTTGATCATTAGATATTAATAAAGAAATGCCATAATTGCACCTTATAAAATGGCAAATTTTGACCTATATAAAACTTTTAGAGTATAATGAGGAGTTACCAAATTTATGCCATAAATTTGTTCTGTTATCAGTTTCTCTGGATAAGTTGTTTATTCAGTAGAAAGCAAGCACCTAAGGGACAAGAACTAGATCTATTGTCCTTCTTTTTATGTATATAAATAACAAATCATGGTGACAGGCATCTCATGGGGAAGTCCGTCTGAAGCACTTGCTAATCATTTTTACACAAAACTTTTGCTGCTTAATTTATTCAGTTCATTGTCAAGAGAGATGAGGAAAGAGGGTCTTAATCTCTTTTTAAATGTAATGTAACACATCAGAATAACTTCTGTTGCCCATTTTATAAGTATCTGATAAAATGTATGTTGCATAGAGGTATATTCTTCTTTGCTCTCAGGGTAAATGTCCTTGAATTATACACACACACACACACACACACACACGAACACTCACATAAAAAAACACACATGCATTATCTAGTAAGTATGGAGTAACCCACCCTCTGAAATTATATTTATCAAAAAATGCCAGTGGTTGTCTTCATAATTTGGAAGATTCTGAATAGTGTTAGTTAGACAAAGATTCACACCTCCACCAAATCGTATCCAGCATACTTGGAAATGAAACTAGGTATTATATATGAGTGGTACAACATAATTTTTTTAAAGTTTAACTGCATGTTGTTTCTTGTGTCTTTGATTTTAGCCATTCTGACAGGAGTGACATGGTATCTCACTGTGGTTTTGATTTGCATTACCCTGATGATGAGGGATGTTGAGCATCTTTTCATGTATCTGTTGGACATCTATATGTGGGGGATAGGTGAAATAGGTAAAGGGATTAAGAGTACACTTGTCTTACGGTAAGCGAAAGAAGTCCATCAGAGAAAGACATATCATATGATGTTACTCGTATGTGGAATTTGAGAAACTCAACACATGAACATAAGGGAAGGGAAGGAAAAGTAAGATAAAAACAGAAAGGGAGGCAAACCATAAGAGACTCTTAAATACAGAGAACAAACTGAGGGTTCCTGGAGGGGTAGGGGGTGGGGGGTGGGGGGTTGGGTTAAATAGGTGATGGGCATAATGGAGGGCACTTTACAGGACGAGCACTGGGTCTCATATTGTAAGAGATGAATCACTGGCTTCTACTCCTGACGCCAAGACTACCCTGTATGTTAACTACCTTGAATTTGGAGTAAAATAATAAAAAAGAGTACTTTTCTTGATGAACGCTGAGTAATATATGGAATTGTTGAATTATTATATTGTACACCTGAAACTAATATAACACTGTATGTTAACTACACTGGAATTAAAATAAATTTTGAAAAAATTTAAAAAGGTAAAAATATAAAATTTAACTGCGTGAACACAATGACTTCTATATAGAGGTCTTCTCTTTTGTCAACCAGGTTGCTAAGGAGTTGGGCAGCTTTAAGTCTGCCAGAAGCACACTGTTTCTACCATGAAAGCTTGCTTTTATCTGTCTCAACCAGTTGATGCTATCCAGGGAATTCCCCAAATAAAATGGTTAATAGTAAGAACTAGTGTTTATCTGCATTGGACTTTGGAGGCAAGATGACCCATAATAATATGATATTTTACCATATAATAGTGATACGATCTAGTGAAAGTTACTTATCCCAAATCCGACTTAGTTTCTATATGTGTAAATGGAAATTTTTTTAAGGGCTGTTTTATTGCATAATAAACAGTTTGCCTTTTATTAAAGAACCACTCACCCAATACCATCACCAGAAAATACTTGAGTTCATATAGGAAATTTAATTATTTAAAGGAAAGTTATATTTTTACCTGAAATTTGATACATATAATCATTATCCGACTATTGTGAAAAATCTCCTTGTTGAAAATATGTTTCTGTTAGTCATAAAATTTCTCCTTTCTCTTTCTTATCATTACTATTTTTAAAGGTGCCATATGTTGATAAAATATTTCAGTTTAAAAATTACTTTTGAATGCAAGATTTATTAATATAGTGCATATTTACTATATCCACTTTTTATGACAGTTTTCTTAGTAGATTTTGTGCATATAGGGAGAATAAGGTAGAAAAGATTTGTGCTCTGACAATAACACTGTACGTATTCAGTAAGAACTTCTAAATATGCAGTGGTGCATTAAAGCTATATGTCACATATGGAAAATAATTTACTGTCTTTGAACAGATTGCAGTCTTAATTACATAATAGAATACAGATAGTGCAAAAAAGTTTAATTCTTTTGAATTAACTATAACTGAATTTATTTTTATCACTGAGGTTGTGAATAAGGTAAGAAGAAAAAAATATGGTGCAGACACATAAGGAACACTTTTGTCTTTCACATGCAGGTTAAGCATGCTCACTCCTGTTGCTTTTAATATTTTACAGATTTTTAAACCATTTTTAGTTATTGCCATTCTACTTAGGGCTGTAAGCATATTTCAGGAATTACATCTTACTGTGTTATCAATAGTGCATCTGAAATTTACTTCACTACAATTTGAAATTTCAAGAACAAATGTATTGTTACCCAGTTATTTTTCTTTAGGCTGAAGAAATAACATAGTTGGGCTTGAGTTTTAAACATTCATTATTTTTCATTTCTGTATTGATAAACAATTAAAACTGATTAATATATAGTTAATATTTTGCTCTCATAAACACAAAGGAAGTATTTTAAAGTTCTTTCTCAATTTGACTTGTTCTTTTAGTGTTCATTATGATAAATTTAGTACTTAGGAAAGAATTTATAGATATACATTTATATTTACATATCAAGAATTATTGGCTAGAATCTTTTAAATTTAGGAATCATACTAGAGCTGGTTAAAAATTTCAAAAGATAGTGAATGGGATAATTAAATATGATTTAATAGATAATATAGCCACTGGCTAGGAATTTAGTTTTTAATTCAGTCTTACCATGTATGACTGATGTGACCCTACTTGAACCTTTAATATTTGAATTTGGAAAATAGGTCACAGATAACCTCTAATTTGCTTGAATGTTGTAAAAATAAAAGCAGGGAATGTATAAAGCACTTAACACCTGGCACTTAACACTTAGCATATAACACCTATGCACTTAACACGGTCAGTACTCCATAAATTGAAAATTAACACCATATAATAATGGTTATTTTATTAAGTAATAATAATTGTATGTTCAAAGGCTTCCTGTTCAAAACAACTAAAATTAATTTAAACAAAGTTGATAAAAAGTTGCTCTTTGATAAAGATACCCATTATCCAAGAACCTTGAATTATATGTTTGTGCCATATCCTCTGCACATCATATACTTACTCCAAATATATGATTTCTTCCAAGTGAATACATACCCTCTCTTGATAAATTTGAACTGCCCTCATTTCACTTATGATAAAAGGAGTTGTTTTTGCTGATCTAGGATTTAATTAAAATTTAATACTAAATTCTGAATACTAAAATCACAATATATACTGGAAGATCAGAGTATCACTTTTTTTATTTGTGATGTTTTTTACTTCCTTCATTTTATGTAAATAGATGTAGTTAAATTTTTCATATCACTGGGTAAATAAATGAATTATGTTTTTTAGCTCTTGGTATTGTTAGCAATTTCCACCATGGTAAGTCAGATCTAAATTCTAAATGATTTTGCTTGATTATACAAATTTAAATAAAAATATGCAATTAATATATTATTGGCTGCATAATTTCTTGCTTTGAAGTGTTTCTTCTGAAAGTATATATTTGTGATAGATAAAACTTATAGTAGAAAACTTTTAAAAATACATAGTTTGATTAAAAAATAATTAGCATTTTAGAAATGAAGCCAAAACATAAAACGGTGAATGTAAGTGATTGTAAAATAGAGAATTTTGTTCTGCTAAGTTAAAGCCACCTAAAAATGTCCTTTGTTACACTGAAAACTAATAAAATGGAAGATATAGAAGAAATACCATAAAGGGAGACATCAAGAAAGAGAAAAAGAAGAAAAAAAATCCGGTCAGATGGAGACAAAAATCAAAATTCCAAAGCACATGAAAAAATCTAATTTTAAAAACACAGAAGAAGAAGAAGAACCTAAATATAATTTTTTTTTTTTTGAGACAGAGAGAGAGCACTAGTGAGAAGGCAGAGAGAGAAGAGGGAGAGGGAGTGTGGAGCCTGAAGTAGGGCTCGAGGTCACCCGATGCAGAGCTCAAATTCACCAACTGTGAGATCGTGACCTGAGCCAAAGTCAGATGCTTAACTGACTGCACCCCTAAATATAAATATTTAAGTTTAGTGAAACTAACTGTATCAAAAAGTCTGACCAAGGTTTTACAATGGCATCTTTAGGAGGCTGTACTTGGGATGAAAAGTTAGCTGCCATTCCCCCACACTCCTCCTGTTTTTCCTGGGATAGGAAAAACCAAAAAATTAAAGATCTGATCAAATATCATTAATAAAGATTAAATTTAAACTAAATGTTTTCAGCAGGATACAGTTGTTCTCTCCATGTTGTTTATAGTCTGTGAATCTAGATGTTATGATTTACTGAAGCACCTTAAAACTACAATGGCACCTGCATAAATATCAGAATATAAACTGGGGGTGTTTCATAACTGAATTAGCTTCCTTTATGTAAAGGATGTACCACCTGCATCAAAAACTTGACCAATGCATTTTAATGTAACAGGAAGGACCTGAGAAGTTGTCCCATAATTGTGTATATCCTTTAAATTATTAATAAAGTTGAATACTGTGTAAGATTTCTGATTCTGGTGAGTGTGAGGCACTTATTTCAGTGATTAATAAAAGAATATCTTCCTTCACAATTAGCAGGATACTATAAAACAAAGATAAATACTCATGAAAAAAGAGGTACATTTGTTAAGTAAAAAAATTAGCAAGCTTGGAACGAAAAAAATAGAGCCTTGGAAATTAAAACTCCTTGAGGAGATAAACTCTTCCTTGGCTACAGCTGAAGAGACAATTTGTGAGTTGTAAGATGATGCTCAGGTGTTCACAAATACCATAAGGTGAAGAGAAAAAGGGGAACCTGGGTGGCTCAGTCAAGTTAAACATCTGACTCTTGATTTTGGCTCATTTCGTGTTCTCAGGGCTCTGTTCCTAGGATCAAGTCCTGCATTAGGCTCTGCACTCACAGCACAGTGCCTGCTTGGGATTCTCTTTCTTCCTTCCTCTCTGCCCCTCCCCTGTTCCTGTGGGTGCTGTCTTTTCTCAGAATAAATAAACTTAAAAAAAAAAGACAAAGAGGGGCTCTGTCGGTTAAGCTACCACTTTGGCTCAGGTCATGATCTCTCAGTTCATGAGTTCTAGCCCCATGCTGGGTTCTTCGCTGACAGCTCAGAGTCTGGAGCCTGCTTCCAATTCTGTGTCTTCCACTCTCTCTGTCCCACCCCCACTCATGCTCTCTGTCTCTGTCTCTCTCAAAAAATAAACATTAAAAAAAAGACAGAAAAAGAATGTATAATGAATACACAGATTTGGCATGAGGCATGTAGGATAGATTCAGAAGCTGTGATACATATCTAAAAGAAAGTGTAGAAGAAGGTAATTGAAAGAACAGATGTAATTTACAATTTACAGAACTGAAAAAAAAAAGACTAAGATAGTGCCAACCATCATTAGCAATTCATGAAGGCAAGGGTTTAATGTCTTCGCCATGCTGGAAAAAAAAAGTGTCTGCCCAGAATTTTATTTCCAACTGATAAAAACTGTTTTAAGAGGATGAGGTAAGGGAATCATAGTGTAATGTTTTAATGGCAATAGTAGGGTTTTCATTTCTAGAAGATCTTGGGAAGATGTCTTGATCATATTCCAAATGGGAATCCTTTAGGGCTCATGAAAATTCTCAGGAGAAATTATTTTATTTTTTATTTTATTCAAGGAAAGTATCTTAAGGGCCAGACATATAATAATGATGATAACAATAGCAACAAGAACAATAACAATAATGAAATGATAAATTATGATTTCCGCTCACATACTTGAAATATATTAATTCCTTTAAATTGAATTCCACCAAAATGCACATTCATAGGAATAGACATGATACAAAAGGAATTATTTGTTTTTTATCCATTTTCCATTTTTAAGAAATAAAGTATGTTTTGACATAGATACATTACAAAAAATATAGTTCATTTATCTCATATTGGCTGACATATGCCCTAAGTAGTGAATTTTCTCAGTATATCTACAAATAAATGTTCTGACTTAAAAAAAATCTACAGCAATGAAAAATTACCACAATACCAAATAAATTAAGAATATGGTTGCTTAGGAGTTCTATTATATCACAAAGGAGTCTGAGAGATTAGGAGAGATTTCACAGATCATCTTTTCTAATTGGATCTGGAAATTGACTTTGGAGTTTGCAAAGATGACAAAACAGATCAAGGCTGCCTAGGTCAACATGTTCTTGGCATAGTAATCTATATGCAAAAGAAGAAGATAAATGTGAAAGGGTAGGAGTTATTTATGAATGGCCAGGTTAATATAATTTAATTAATCTTAGATTGAGCCTCATATTTAAAATTACCACCTCTACAATTTTGGAGACATTGACATTTTAGTTCTTGAACTAAGTGATTAAATGAAATGAATTTGACAAGACAAAGTGATGATTTTACTGATTGTTCATAGCCTTCAAGTTGTTTGTACTCATTTTTTTTGCAAATTCTGTAATAGTTGTATAATAATTTATGTCTATAAAAATAAATGCACCATACAATTATTTAGTTATTAGGAACACATACATACACACAGATAGACATAATATAAATATATTGAATATATATATTGAATATATACTGAATACTGAAATGGTGCATATATATATATATATATATAGAGAGAGAGAGAGAGAGAGAGAGAGAGAGAGACTGCCTAGTTGGCAAAGATTCTCAAATTCTAGGAAAAATATAGATATATTTCTGGCCAAAATAAGGTTACACTATTAAAAATAAATATAATAGTTTGGAAAAACTAGATCAGTTTTGAAACTCTCACAGATGCAAAGCTTTTGCAAGGTTCATAATTGTGTGGGACAGTGACTACCTGAAATTGTATAAATTCTCAAATTAACTTATCTTGAGCTGTAAAAGACTCTTAGGGAGCCAAGTTTTCAAAATGTTTTTCATACAGTTAATACCAAGAAGACAAATTAGATAACACTTACTAACTTCTCTATGCATAGAAACAGATTAACACAGATGTAGATAATAATTTTGAGCCTGAATCTGTGGGTTGAATACAATCCATTCTTAAATGTTGGTCTCTGTGATGTAAATTTCACCATAATGTACAAATAAGCAGCGAATTTAATTCACAGTCATACTCAGCCCCTAACAAATTCTCAGAGAGAATCCTTTATACATATATTGGAATAGAATATGGGGATATCAATGGTAAATCATCACAGGATAGATGTTCATATTTTGGGAAAATATTCAGGATTTTATGTTTTATAAAATAGTTGGGAGCATAGGGTATTTTACATTGCAAAATACTCAGTAAGAGGAAAATGATTTTTTCTGCTTGTGTATCTTGGCTGTTGTAAATAATTGGTTAAGTAAGTGACGGGGATTAAGGAAGGCATTGTCCTGATGAGCACTGGGTGATGTATGGAATTGTTGAATCACTATATTGTACACCTGAAACTTATATAGCACTATATGTAATAACTAGAATTAAAATAAAAACTTAAAAAAAACATAGTATTAATTTTTTAAAAAGGAGAAAATGATTTTGAACTCCACGCACAAATGGCAGATTAACACCATTATGTCTTAATCAAAATAAGTCTACACATAAACAGTGGAAGAGAGAACCGGACTCCATTGTCCAAAAGCTCGGAGTGAAAAGAGAAAACCGATTATAACCTTCTGAGATTAAGCTAAGTGATTTTAAAAAGAATGTGATAATTATTTTTAGAATAATAATTCATGAATATAAATTCATATTGACATTTATATGAACAAATGACCACTTAGCAAGATCCTGGCTTTCAAATTCAAATGGAAATAATTTTAAGGGCAGATTTTACGGAAGATAACATTATATACTGCCTAACATAAATAAACTCCTTACATGTTTTATTTTTGTTTCATTGACAAAAGGAGTCATTGCTGCTTCAATTAGGTGCCCAAGAACATTTTAAATATTTTGAAATATAAAAGCTGTGACATTTAGATTACAATTTAGGTTATAAATGCTTTTTATGTAGTGTATTATTTCTCTTCATTGAAAAGTACAATAATCAAAGTTCTCTTGTTATGTGAGAGAAAAAACAAAACAAAAACAGATAATTTTTTTTTTGTCTCCAATTGACTTGTGTTTAGAATTCTTTCCTACAGTTCCTAATATGACTCATGCTCTCCTCTCTAGATAGACAGATAGATGTTTATATATATAAACATATAAATATATAAACACACTTTATAAATATATATAAACACTTTATAAATCAGACCTCAATAAAAATGTAGAATTAAGTAATGTTTCTTTTTTGTTTTTTATTTTTATGTATTTTAAATTTTTTTAATGTTTATTTTTGAGAGAGAGACAGAGTGTGAGTGGGCAAGGGGTAGAGAAAGAGGAAAACACAGAATCTGAAGCAGGCTCCAGGCTCTGAGCTGTCAGCACAGAGCCTGATGGGTGACTGGAATCCACGAAGAGCAAGATCATGACCTGAGCTGAAGTTGAACACTTAACTGATTGAGCCACCCAGGCGCCCTATAATGTTTCTTTTTTAAATGTTTATATATGTTAACATATATGTGTTTAAAGTTTTCTAAATTTGAGTAGAGTGTTTTGAAAGCAGAAGTTATAAATAGGAGGAAATAAGAAAAACCTTCTAAAAAGTTTAATAATCACAGCAAGTGCTCTGGAGGGAAGTGAGCACAATTCAGTGATGGAGAATTAGGACAGGGCTTCCTATTAGCTAAGATGTTTAGGGAAGTTGTCTTTGTGGGAATAAAATTCAAGCTGAATCCAGAAATGTGAGAAGCAATCAGTCATGTAGGAACAACAGGTAAAGACAGAAATTTAGATATAAAGAAAAAAAGCAGTATCCCCCAGACAGAAAATAGACCCTCGAGAGTAAGGTAATGAAGGAAGGTAAGCTGCTGGAGAGTGGTAAATGACAGACCGACATGAGAAGAGTTTTAGAAAGGCAATCTGAAGGTCAAAATCAAATTAAAGATGTGCCTTGTTTGGTATGCTCATTGCTTCCACTTATTTCAATTTGAATTTCTTGAGCATGATTGTTTTTGTATGTTTCAACATTGCTCGTTTTATTTATTTGCCTTATAAACCTTGTCCTTGAGATCATAAAGAGCTGTATAAATTATGATAAAAATAAAGGAGGGGAGGGAAGAAGGAAGGAAGAAAGGAAGATGAAAGAATTTTATTCAGTGGGCAATGGGAAACATCAAAAGAGCTTGGTTTATTTAGATGAAAGACAGCATGCAATATATATTGAATAGATTACAGTGGCACCTATAAGGAGAAAAAATTGAGGAAGCCAGTGAGGGAAGCAGAAATGGTTACAACAGATTCCCAGTGCTCATTGGTGTCCACATTTTTCTTATTTTCTTGAATATATACACATACATGTATATTTTAATTTTAAATCCAGTTAGTTAATATACAGTGTTATTTTAGTTTTAGGTGTACAGTATGGTAATTCAACATTTCTGTATATCACCCTGTGTTCATCACATGTGCTCTCTGTAAGCCGCATCACTGATTTCACCCATCCACCCACTCAATTCCCCCTTTTAATCACCAGTTTGTTCTTTATAATTAAGAGTCTATTTCTTGATTACCCTTTCTCCCTCTTATTTGTTCCCTTTGTTTGTTTGTTTTGTTTCTCAAATTCCACATATGAATGAATTCATATGGTGCCTGTCTCTGACTACTTACTTCACTAAGCATTATATTCTCTAGCTCCATCCATGTCATTGCAAATGGCAAAATTTCATTCTTTTTTAGGCTGAATAATACAAATATATCACAACTTCTTTATCCATTCATCAATCGATAGACTCTTGAGCTGCTTCCATATCTTGGCTGTTGTTAATAATGCTGCTATAAACATAGGAGTGCATGTATCCCTTTGAATTAGTGTTCTTGTATTCTTTGAGTAAATAAACAGTAGTGCAATAGCTAGATCATAAGGTAGTTCTGTTTTTAAGTTTTTGAGGAACCTCTATACTGTTTTCCATGGTGATTACACCAGTTTCCATTCCTACCAACAGTGCACAGGTGTTTCTTTTTCTCCACATCTTTGCCAACACCTGCTGTTTCTTGTGTTGTTGATTGTAACCATTCTGACAGGTGTGTGGTAACATCTCATTGTGGTTTTGATCTGCATTTCCCTGATGATAAGTAATGATGAGCATCTTTTCGTGTCTCTGTTGTCCATCTGGATGTCTTCTTTGGAAAAATATCTATTCATGTCTTTTGCCTATTTTTAATTAGAATATTTGTTTTTTGGTGTTGAGTTTTATATGTTCCTTATATATTTTGGATACTAACCCTTATCAAATGATATCAGAAGATATCATTTGCAAATATCTTCTCCCATTTTGTAGGTTGACTTTTAGTTTTGTTGATTGAAGCTTTTTTATTTTGATGTAGTCCCAGTAGTTTATTTTTCCTTTTGTTTTCCTTGTTTTAGGATACATATCTAGAAAGAATTTGCTATGGCCAGTGTCAAAAAAGTTACTGTCTGTGTTCTCTTCTAGGATTCTTATGGTTTAAGGTCTCACATTGAAGATGACACAAGTAAATGGAAAGATATTCCATGCTGATGGATTGGAGGAACAAACATTGTTAAAATGTCTATACTACCCAAAGCAATCTGCACATATAATGCAATTCCTATCAAAATACCCACAACATTTTTCACAAAACTAGAACAGTCCTAACATTTGTATGGAATCACAGAAGACCCTGAATAGCCAAAGCAGTCTTAAAAAAAAGTAAACAAAACAAAAACAGCAACAACACACACACACACACACAAAACCCAAAACAAACAGAGAAACAAACAAAAAGAAGAGCAAATCTGGAGGTATCGCAAATCTGGAGGTATCGCAATTCTGGACTTCAAGTTATATTACAAAGCTGTATAGTAATCAAAAAAAAATGTGGTACTGGCACAAAAATAGACACCTAGATCGTTGGAACAGAATAGAAAATCCAGAAATAAACCCACAATTATATGGTCAGTTAATCAAAGAATCTCCAATGCCAAAATGTCTCTTCAACAAATGATATTAGGGGAAACTGGAGCACAACATGCAAAAGAATGAAACTGGACCACTCTCTTACACTATATACAAAAATCGATTTTAAATGGGCTAAAGACCTAAATGTGAGACCTGAAACCATCTTGAATATATTTTTGACAACTCCAATCATAAAACATGTCACAGACAAGAGAACAACGAACAAGGTAGCTTCCCTACTCCAGAAAGCAAAATTTAAGTCTTTAAATGAACTTTTCTCATTGCCAGAGCAGAGTGGTTCATTCAGTTTAATTATTGGTCCAGACCAGAAGCTGCTGAGAGTCTCTCCATATTTCTTTTCCCAACAGTGGTTATTGCCATTACCATTTCCTTCTTCCATCACTATCTATAGAATATAATAAGCATTGAGATGGATGACATACCTGTCTTTTTGTTCATGAGTCACTGGACCACAAGGAGCCACAGTCCAAAGAGTCCCACTATGAATGCCAACTGAGGAGAAATTACTCACCATGTCTTAGCACTGGCCAGACTGGATTGGCACTGAACCAGAAGTCATAGATCCAGAAGTACAGGGTAGTACCATGTGGGTAAACTCTAGTATATGAAAGGTAGAAAGAAGAAAGGAGCCAACAGACAGCTTGATTGGCCTCTCCCCTTGACCCACCCACAATGGACTGTTTGGGACTCCTTGATTCCAAAAGTCCTCCTTGCATGACTCAATGATTATCTGCATTGTTGTGATGCTGTGACATATGCTCCTTTTGCTGTCTTTCTCCCTTCTTCCCTTAAAGTTTGCTTTTCTGAGATGTTGCCTCCCACCCCGCAACACGTATACACACTGAGAGCTAGCAAATGTTTACCCAGTCTGCCTTTTGTAGGGAAAGTGAGCTAAAGCAATCCTGGATAATGCAGGATTTAGCATCAATCATTTATCTCAGTAAAATGCAACAATTATTTTTGAGTATTTAAAGTTAAATTCCCTAAGTTTGTTTAAAAGTTTATTTTTCTTTTGTGGAAATATGTAACCATGCCTTTTAAATCAATTTTATGTCTATATGTGGACAAAAATATGATTTTATAGACATATATACTTCTACCAGCTATAATCTCTTGAATACAAGTCAACTTTATTCAAAATTATCTTTGTTTGATTTATGAAAGTCAATAATATAATAATAAAGAGACCTCACAAAGGCATAGGCTATCACTTTTTAGTTATCATTTATAATTCAGTTTAAGCAGTGAAATTTTAAGCTGCCCTTTGAGTCCTGTGAAATTGCATAATATAACTTGGCAAACCTGTTAGTTCATTGCCCAATTAACTGTATAACACATTTTGTGCCCAGAAATTTCCAGTCAAAACTCAATGTAACACATAGTTTGAGGTTTGATAATTGTACACTTAAATATGTGTGACTAACTCCCAATTTCTAATTTAGAGTGTATATATTTATATCATCAGTTGACTCTAGAATACGAATTTTTCTTCCTATAGTCTATTTCAGTAAGGAGCTAACAATTCAAACTTTTGATATGAAGTCAAAATTCTGGGACTGGTGAAATACCAAAATATGTCCAAGGTATTAATCACTTGCCCGTTTTTAAGGCATACATGTCAAAGATAAAGTTTATTTTTAAGACTCTTATTTATATGAATATTGATATTTTGTCCATTACATTCAGAGCCTCTAAATAGGCTTGTCCTATCAATATTCATGTGCTGTTTAAGGCTGTATAAATATGCAAGCAAAATTACGATTTTTGAAATTCTAACAATCATTTGTTTCCTGCTCTTTTTCCCGGTTCCTCTCTTTTTTTATACTAGTATACTTGGTATTTGTCATTTAAAAATTTTTTTTTAAACACTTATTATTGAGAAACAGAGAGACAGAGCATGAGCATGGGAGGGGCAGAGAGAGGAGGAGACAGAATCTGAAGTAGGCTCCAGGCTCTGAGCTGTTAGCACAGAGCCCGACACGGGGCTTGAGCTCATAAACCACAAGATAACCTGAGCCAAAGTCAGATGCTTAGTCGACTGAGCCACCCAGGCACCCTAGTATTTGTCATTTTATTCTTGACTTTTAATTTAGTATACATTACCAGAGAATAACATAGGAGCGCCTGGGTGACTCAGTCAGTTGAGCCTCCTACTCTTGATTTCAGCTCAGGTCATGATCCCAGGGTCATGAGATTGACCACTGTGTCAGACTCTGCTCTGAGCGTGGAGCCTGCTTAAGATTCTCTCTCTCTCTCTCTCTCTCTCTCTCTCTGCCTCTGCCCTTCTCCCCAACTCACTCTCTCTCTCTAAAATAAAGAAAAAGAACAACTTTGGCATGCTTTATAACTTAGCTTTTAATGCTAAGATGACCTTAAACATTCCCCTCAGCTTGACTAACCTATAACACAGGCATTTTCCTGATTCTAGGCTCCTGACTTTTCTCTTCTTAGGAGCACGTACTTTAGAAAACCTGTAGTTGCACATTTTTTTTTCTCTGCCCATTTCAGATGTAAATCTTTCCCAGCCTCATGCCAGTTTTACAACCCAGAAAAGTATTTTTCTTTTTTAAACAAATTTTTTCACAGTTACTTATTTTTGACAGACAGAGACAGAGACAGAGCACAAGTCGGGGAGGGGCAGAGAGAGAAGACACATTATCTGAAGTAGGCTCCAGGCTCTGAGCTGTCAGCACAGAGCCTGATGTGGGCCGAAGTCAGACACTTAACCGACTGAGCCACCCAGGCACCCCCAGAAAGGTCTTTCTTAAGGATGTGGGAGATACTCCTGAAATGTAATCATTGTAGTTGGTGGAGCTCCCATCTCCCAGTGTCTATGAGGGAGTAGGAGCCTAACTCCAATAAGTGACAATTTGCAAATATACATGGCCTAATCTAGAACTTTTCCATTAGATGATCCCAGCTTTTTTTTTTAATGTTTATTTATTTTTGAGAGAGAGAGAGAGAGAGAGAGAGAGAGAGAGAGAGAGAGAAAGCACAAGCAGGGGAAGGGCAGAGAGAGAGAGAGAGAGAGGGAGACAGAGGATCTGAAGCAGGCTCTGTGCTGAAAGCAGCTAGCCCCATGTGGGGTTTGAACTCACAAACTATGAGATCATGACTTGAGCCAAAGCCAGATGCTCAACGGAATGAGCCACCCAGGTGCCCCTGATTCCAGAGTTTAATGATCCTCCTGTACAATGGAATATTGTTCAGACATCAAAGAAGTGAATACTGTCACTTGTGACAACATGGAGAAAACTGGGGAACATGCTAAGTGAAATTACCCAAATACAGAAAGACAAATCCTGTATGAACTCACTCATGTGTGGAATCTAAAAAGTCTAATAGGAACAGAAAGTAGAGTAGTGCTTTTCAGGGCATTAAGGGAAATAGGTAGTTACTGGTTAGAGAGTATAAACCTTCAGTTATAACTACTGGAGATCTCATGCACAGCATGGTGACTACAGTTGATAATACTGTATTGTACACTTAAAATTTGCTAAGAGAGTAGATCTTAATTGTTCTTGCCAAAAAAAAAAAACAATTATGTAAAGTGATGGGTATGTTAATTAGCTTGATTGTGGTAATCATTTCACAATGCATACATATAAAGATCATCACACTGTATGCCTTAAATATCTACCAAACTTATTTGTCAATTATACCTCAATAACGCTGAAAAATCCAACTTTCGTTTCAGTAGAGTTGAGTTCAATTTCTCTCCTCATTTGTAATAGTTTTAATAGTATTGAATAGAGTCTCCCTTGCCTATTTAATTCGCTTGCCTATGAACTTCCAGTGTAATTTTTCTTTAGCAGTACTTTTATTCAGCTCGTGTCTGATATTCCTTCTTGACAGGCATATGCTACGAAGCCACAGTTCTGATTTCAACGTTACTCTATTGAACCAGGTGGCATGGCCCACCAGTACAAAAAAGTAATTAGACAAGTATGCTGTTGACATGCTGGATTAACTACATGAGTCTCAGAAAAGAAATCTGTTAACAAAGAAAAAAAAAAACCTTGTCAAATGACTCTTTAAACACACACACATACATACATGTACATATATATTTGTTGAAAAATAAATGTTAGCTTATAATTAATATTTGAAAGGATACTCTAAAGTTTCTGTTATTATTTGTTATTTTACACAATGTCTTAATACAGTTGTCTTCCAAAACCTTGATTATGTTAACTTTAAATCTCAGATTCTTAAGATTTTTGTAAACTATTAAAATAATCCCAAAAATCTCAATCTCAAATTTACCTCATATTTTCAACAGTAATTAATTCTCACCTTCATAAATAAAGACTTAAAATTCCTTATATATTTTTCATCTGGCTGTTGGAAGTCAAATTTTAAATACAGATAAATAATATTAATATACAATGATCTCACCAGTACCTACAATCTAAAGCTAATTTGATCATATAAGTCACTTAATATTTTCTAATTCTAATATATGAACAAACACATTATTTACTTTTGATATAGAGTTAATTTTAATGTGATAAAGGAGGCACATAACTATAGACAGAAACATGACTTATGCTCTCAGTGCTCCCATTTGTCAATAATAATCAAACACCAAATATCCGCCAAGAGAATGGGCATAAAATCACTGTGAAACATCTGGTGCCAGAAATCAAAGTGTTAATGGGCATGGGGTTTATTCCTTCTCCTCACTCACTCTGCACACAGGGAAGAATCATATACATGAATAAAAAATTATGTGAATTCAAAAATAGTACCAATCACACAAAACTCTCATCACTATATATTTTAAGCTTCATGTGTAACCAAGCTAAGAAAAATGTAATAATACCACAAAAAAGAATTTGGTAATTGCTATATGAATGTAGGGAATAAAATTTATATTAAAGTCTTTTTTCCCCTTATCCATCCATATTTTAGGCTAAAGAAGACATTGAGTTTAAATCTTTTGTTAAATATAAATATTAAATCTCCACTTGGAACACTTCTAGGAAATTATACTGAGATAGCAAGAAATAGAAGAAAAACAGGAAAAAAAAGGCTATAATCTCAAATCATCTTATTACAAAAAGGTCTTTTTTGTGTGTATAGAAAAAGAAAATCTCTCTTTTAACTGATTAAAGATTTGACCAATAGTCAACCCAAGTTTCTTTCCTGGAGCCACAATGGTTCTTGAATTTCAGAGCGACATCAGATTGCATACTTCATGAGTTCAGAGAACATTGTATTATTTTTTACCTATAGTTTCTAGTTTAGTGTTTTTTGTTGTTTTGTTTTGTGTAAGTAAATTAGCTCTTACTTAGGTAGATGTATTTAATTTGAATCGGTGAAAGCAAGTAGACAGTATTGCACATGTTTATGGGTATGAAGGGAAATGATGATATCATACAAGTAGGTACCCTTTTCTCCTCCGATATTCGCAAGGACTTGGAAGGAGTCAGTTACATAAAATGTAATTTGGTATTTTTAATCACAACTGAAAAATAATGCAAACTGAAATGTTATGTGTAATTAAATATTAATTTTAATATTTACTACTTCACACATGTATAAAAATTCTAAAAATATAAAGGCTATTTAGAGAGCAATTACTTGGGACACTGTTAACGTACTAAAATGGAACTGTTCCCTAGTTAGCACCTCTGGTTCAAGCTTTTTTGTATCCTCCTTTTTATTCTTCTTTCATATTTGAAAAATGGAAGATGCAGCAACTTGTACACTGTTACATATCAAATATTATGTGTACACGTACAGAATTTCCTCAGGTGCCCAGTGGACCTAACACTTTCAGAGTAAGATCATATCCTCTTGATTTTGTTTTTTAAGTGTTTATTTATTTTGAGAGAGCGAGCACAGGGGAGGGTCGAGAGAGAGAGAGAGGAAGAGAGAATCACAAGCAGGCTCCATACTGTCAGCACAGAGCCCACCACAGGGCTCAAACTCACAAATTGTGAAATCATGCCCTGAGCTGAAATCAAAAGAGTCAGATGCTTAACTGACTGAGTTACCCACGCGCCCCTCCTTTTGACTTTATATTTGATAAGTCTCAGAAACGTTTTCAAGCAATCTTCTTTCCATTAGGTTGGTGTAAATCCTCAGTTATTTCTCCACTCATTTATAAAGGAATGAAAAACAGGATGTTAAGAGATGTTTCTATCACATCATTTATTAAAGAACAACCAATCAATTCCCTACAACTTCAAAATTAAAGAGTATAACATAAATAGACAGCCATGCTGTAATAAAAAATGCAATGGATTTGAGGTTCCGGATGGAGATTCTGGCTTTGCCATTTACGGTCTCTATAAACTTGGATAACCATTTAGTCTCTCAGTGCCTCTCCATCTACTGATCCTTTCATTTAACTGAGACAACAATTACATTGCC
The DNA here is from genome assembly GCF_023721935.1 of Panthera uncia. Lineage (NCBI taxonomy): Eukaryota > Metazoa > Chordata > Mammalia > Carnivora > Felidae > Panthera > Panthera uncia. The sequence goes on along the minus strand of NW_026058012.1, from coordinate 47,044 downwards.
TTTTTTTTTCTTTTGTAAATTAAACATAATCACATGAAGCACTTCAGTTGCTTTGAACTAATTTAAAATAAATATACTAAAGAAATCATGTAAGTTTTAGTGAAATGAAATAAGCTGTTGAATGGCATTAACATGATATAGGGAATCAAAGTAAAACTTTGTTGATAAAATAAAGAATTTATTACAAGTGCCTAATATAAGATCACACCATAAATATGAATATTCAATGAAAAGGTAGACAAAAAATAGCTTTTTTTTCATGTAGCAGGTATTTATTTATTTGTAGAAATATTTCATGCCTTATGATAGATGCAGATATAACGCAAAACCAAAATCTTTGCCTTCACAATGTTCATGGATAAAATTGGAGAGAGGCAATTAAAACAGTAATGATAATTATTATTTATAAAATCATTGATGGAATTATAGGAAAAATGCTAAGGAACAAATTCAGTAAATCATTAATATATATTAATATAATCCATTATTATAGAAGATTCTTTCACAGTCACATAGATTTCTATTTAAAAATGCTTATATTGAAAATATTTTACCTTCCCTACAGGAAATCCATACTTTATTGAGGTTTCCTAGTTTTTACCTAAAGTCTTTTTCCTCTTCATACTAACTAAAATCCATACTTTGTTTAGGTTTCTTTAGTTTTTACTAAAGTCTTTTTTCTGCTCCAGGATTTCACCCAGGATACATTATATTTACTTGTCATGTCTCCTTAGGCTGTTCTTGGCTTTTACAGTCCCATGCCTACCCCCACCCTTTAAAAATTTTTAATAGATTGCATATTTTAGAGCAGTTTTAGATTTACAGCAAAAAGGGGCAGAGAGTACAGAATTCCTATTAACACCCTAAGCTCACAAACACAACAGCACTCCCCCACGTACTTACTGCTAGCATCCCTGATGATACGTATCCACCATTAATGTATTATGCAAATATTTTCACTGCCATAAAAATCCTCTAAGCTTCGCCTATTCAGCCTGCCTCCCCTCACTCCCAATCCCTAGCAACCACTGATCAGTTTACTATCTTCATAGTTTTGTCTTTCCCAGAATGTCACATAATTGGCATCAAACAGGATCTAGCCTTCTCGGATTGCCTTCTTTCACTTAGCAATATGCATTTAAGATCCCTCCATTTCATTTCATGGATTGATAGCTCATTTCTTATTAGGGCTGAATAATATTCCCGTATGTGGGTACACTGCAGTTTATTTACCCATCCACTTACTGAAGGACATCTTGGTTGCTTTCAAGGCTTGGCAATTATGAATAAAACTGCTATAAACATCTGTGTGCTTGTTTTGCTGTGGATATGTATTTTTTAACTCCTTTGGGTAAATACCGATGAGCACAATTACTGGATTATATGGAAGAAGTATATTTAGTTTTGTATGAAACTGCCAAACCGTCTTCCAAAGTGGCTGCACCATTCTGCATTCCTACTCCCAAGAAATGAGAGTTCTTGCTACTCCGCAGCTACTACAGCATTTGGTGTTGTCAGTGTTCTGGATTTGGGCCATCATGATAGATGGTTAGTGGTATCTCTGTTTTAATTTGCAATTCCCTTATGACAAATGATGTTCACCATCTTTTCACATACTTATTTGCTATCTGTATATATTCCCTGATGAGGTGTTTGTTCAGGTTCTTTTCCCCATTTTTTAGAAAATTAAGCTGTTCGTTTTCTCATTGCTGAATTTCTAGAGTTCTCTGTGTAGTTTGGATAATAGTCTTTTGCTAGGTATGTCTTTGGTGAACATTTTCTCCCATTGCTGGTTTGTCTGATTTTCTTGGTCCTGCTCTTTTAGGACATTACTATATTATTTGTCCTAAGGTTTTTATCAGAATTTTTGCACATATATTTATCAGCAACATTGAATTCATTCTTTGTGTTATTCTTTTATACATTGTTACCTACATTCTACTAAAATGAGGTGAGATTTTTGCCTCAGTTTTCTACTTCCTTAAAATATTTATCCATGATTGGGATCGTTGCCCCATAAATGTTTGATAGAATCCACATATAGATCAGCCAAGTGGGATGTATTCTTCACAGAATTAGAACTGGAAATTCAATTTATTTCATTATTTTATTATTTTCATATTTTCTACTTACTCATGAGAGTAGTTGGGAATTTGTATGGTTTTAGTAATTTGTGCCCTTCACATTTATTTTTAAGTTAATTGCATAGTTTTTAAATAAGTTTTAATCATTGTCTTTCCCTCTCACCTTTGATTAGGTCTCTGTCTACTTAACAGTGCTTGTTTTCTCTCAGTTGTTATTTTACCAGTTCTGCTAAATATTTGCTTATTATTTTAGTCTTTTCAATACACCAATTATTGGTATTTATCCTTTTCATTGTTTCCTTTTTTATATTTTTATAATTGCTATTCTTATTTGCATTAATTTCTTCTTTATGCTTTAAGATTTAATTGGCTCATTTTTCTAACTTCTTAAGTTGAGGTAATATAACTTCTGATTTCTTCCTTATTTTTCTATAACAGTTAAGACTACAAAATTTCCTCTAAATGTTTTAGCTGTATCCTACAGACTATCACTTGTAATAATATTGTTACCAACAGTTCTAATTATTTTCTAGTTCCCATTTTCATTTGTTCTTTGACCTATCAGTTATTTTGAAATATTTTTCATTTTACAAACTGTGAAATTCTTTTCACTGTTTTCATTTTATAAATTAATTGTGCTATTTAATTAAGAGAATATTATCACTATAATGCCAAGCATTATTTTGTATTTGTGCTTGAGCATTCCTTGTTTCTTTAAAATACTTATTATTAAATATAGTTGACATGCAATATTATATTAGTTTCAAGTGCACAACATAGTAATTGAATAATTGCATACCTTTTGCAGCACTCACCACAATAAGTGTAGTTACTATGTGTCAACATACAATGTTATTACAGTATTAGTGACTGTATTCCCTATGAGATACACTTCATCCCTGTGACTTATTTATTTTGTAACAGGAAGTTCACACCTCTTCATCTCCTTACCTATTATGCCCATTCCCCCAACCCCATCCCCTCTAGCAACCACCAGTTTCTTCTCTATATTTATGAGTCTCTTTCTTTCTTTCTTTCTTTCTTTCTTTCTTTCTTTCTTTTCTCTTCTCTTCTCTTCTCTTCTCTTCTCTTCTCTTCTCTTCTTTCCTTTCCTTTCCTTTTCTTTTCTCTTTTAGATTCCACATACAAATGAAATCACCTGGTATTTGTCTTTTTCTGTTTGACTTATTTCACCTGGCATGATATTTTCCAGGTCCATCCATGTTGTCACAAATAGCAAGAGCTCTTTTTTTTTATTACTCAGTAATATTCTATTGTATATGTATACCACCATTTCTTTATCCATTCACCTAGTAATGGACACTTAGATTGCTTCCATATACTGGCTATTGTAAATAATGTTGCAATAAATATAAGGATGCATATATCTTTTCAAATTAGTGTTTTTGTTTTCTTTGGGTAAATACTGAAGACATAGTGCAATTACTGGTGAAATTACTAGATCATGTGGTATTTCTAGTTTTCATATTATTGAGGAAAGTCCATACAATTTTTCATAGTAGTGGCACCAATTTACATTCCCACCAACAGTGTATGATGGCTCCCCTGTCTCCATAGCCTTGCCAATACTTATTTCTTGTCTTTTGGATAATATCCACCCTGACTGGTAGGAGATATAACTTACTATGGTTTTGATATGTTTCCCTGATGATTAATGATGCTGAGCATCTTTTTATGTGTATGTTGGCCATTTGGATGTTTTCTTTGGAAAAATGTCCAGATCCTCTGCCCACTTTTTAATTTGTGTGTGTGTGTGTGTGTGTGTGTGTGTGTGTGTGTGAGTGTGTGTAGTTGTGTAAGCTCTTTATATGTTTTGGATATTAATCCCTTAATGATATCAGATCTATCTTTTACAAATATCTTCTGTTATTTAATAGATTGCCTTTTTAGCTTATTGATGGTTTCCTTAAAGGAAAGGTTTTTATTTTTGAGTAGTCCCAATAGTTTAATTTTGCTTTTGTTTCTTTTTGCCCAAAGAAATATATTTAGTTATTTATTTATTTTTTTAATATATGAAATTTATTGTCAAATTGGTTTCCATACAACACCCAGTGCTCATCCCAAAAGGTGCCCTCCTCAATACCCATCACCCACCCTGCCCTCCCTCCCACCCCCCATCAACCCTCAGTTTGTTCTCAGTTTTTAACAGTCTCTTATGCTTTGTCTCTCTCCCACTCTAACCTCTTTTTTTTTTTTCCTTCCCCTCCCCCATGGGTTTCTATTACGTTTCTCAGGATCCACATAAGAGTGAAACCATATGGTATCTGTCTTTCTCTGTATGGCTTATTTCACTTAGCATCACACTCTCCAGTTCCATCCACATTGCTACAAAAGGCCATATTTCATTCTTTCTCATTGCCACGTAGTATTCCATTGTGTATATAAACCACAATTTCTTTATCTATTCATCAGTTGATGGACATTTAGGCTCTTTGCATAATTTGGCTATTGTTGAGAGTGCTGCTATAAACATTGGGGTACAAGTGCCCCTATGCATCAGTACTCCTGTATCCCTTGGATAAATTCCTAGCAGTGCTATTGCTGGGTCATAGGGTAGGTCTATTTTTAATATTCTGAGGAACCTCCACACTGCTTTCTAGAGCGGCTGCACCAATTTGCATTCCCACCAACAGTGCAAGAGGGTTCCCGTTTCTCCACATCCTCTCCAGCATCTATAGTCTCCTGATGTGTTCATTTTGGCCACTCTGACTGGCGTGAGGTGATATCTGCGTGTGGTTTTGATTTGTATTTCCCTGATAAGGAGCGACGTTGAACATCTTTTCATGTGCCTGTTGGCCATCCGGATGTCTTCTTTAGAGAAGTGTCTATTCATGTTTTCTGCCCATTTCTTAACTGGGTTATTTGCTTTTCGGGTGTGGAGATTGGTGAGCTCTTTATAGATTTTGGATACTAGCCCTTTGTCCGATATGTCATTTGCAAATATCTTTTCCCATTCCGTCGGTTGCCTTTTAGTTTTGTTGGTTGTTTCCTTTGCTGTGCAGAAGCTTTTTACCTTCATAAGGTCCCAGTAGTTCATTTTTGCTTTTAATTCCCTTGCCTTTGGGGATGTGTCGAGTAAGAGATTGCTACGGCTGAGGTCAGAGAGGTCTTTTCCTGCTTTCTCCTCTAAGGTTTTGATGGTTTCCTGTCTCACATTCAGGTCCTTTATCCATTGTGAGTTTATTTTTGTGAATGGTGTGAGAAAGTGGTCTAGTTTCAACCTTCTGCATGTTGCTGTCCAGTTCTCCCAGCACCATTTGTTAAAGAGACTGTCTTTTTTCCATTGGATGTTCTTTCCTGCTTTGTCAAAGATGAGTTGGCCATACGTTTGTGGGTCTAGTTCTGGGGTTTCTATTCTATTCCATTGGTCTATGTGACTGTTTTTGTGCCAATACCATGCTGTCTTGATGATGACAGCTTTGTAGTAGAGGCTAAAGTCTGGGATTGTGATGCCTCCTGCTTTGGTCTTCTTCTTCAAAATTACTTTGGCTATTCGGGGCCTTTTGTGGTTCCATATGAATTTTGAGATTGCTTGTTCTAGTTTCGAGAAGAATGCTGGTGCAATTTTGATTGGGATTGCATTGAATGTGTAGATAGCTTTGGGTAGTATTGACATTTTGACAATATTTATTCTTCCAATCCATGAGCAGGGAATGTCTTTCCATTTCTTTAAATCTTCTTCAATTACCTTCATAAGCTTTCTATAGTTTTCAGCATACAGATCTTTTACATCTTTGGTTAGATTTATTCCTAGGTATTTTATGCTTCTTGGTGCAATTGTGAATGGGATCAGTTTCTTTATTTGTCTTTCTGTTGCTTCATTGTTAGTGTATAAGAATGCGACTGATTTCTGTACGTTGATTTTGTATCCTGCAACTTTGCTGAATTCATGTATCAGTTCTAGCAGACTTTTGGTGGAGTCTGTCGGATTTTCCATGTATAATATCATGTCATCTGCAAAAAGCGAAAGCTTGACTTCGTCTTTGCCAATTTTGATGCCTTTGATTTCCTTTTCTTGTCTGATTGCTGATGCTAGAACTTCCAACACTATGTTAAACAACAGCGGTGAGAGTGGGCATCCCTGTCGTGTTCCTGATCTCAGGCAAAAAGCTCTCAGTTTTTCCCCGTTGAGGATGATGTTAGCTGTGGGCTTTTCATAAATGGCTTTTATGATCTTTAAGTGTGTTCCTTCTATCCCGACTTTCTCAAGGGTTTTTATTAAGTAACGGTGCTGGATTTTGTCAAAGGCCTTTTCTGCATCGATTGACAGGATCATATGGTTCTTCTCTTTTTTTTGTTAATGTGATGTATCACGTTGATTGATTTGCGAATGTTGAACCAGCCCTGCATCCCAGGAATGAATCCCACTTGATCATGGTGAATAATTCTTTTTATATGCCGTTGAATTCAATTTGCTAGTATCTTATTGAGAATTTTTGCATCCATATTCATCAGGGATATTGGCCTGTAGTTCTCTTTTTTTACTGGGTCTCTGTCTGGTTTAGGAATCAAAGTAATACTGGCTTCATAGAATGAGTCTGGAAGTTTTCCTTCCCTTTCTATTCCTTGGAATAGCTTGAGAAAGATAGGTATTATCTCTGCTTTAAACGTCTGGTAGAACTCCCCTGGGAAGCCATCTGGTCCTGGACTCTTATTTGTTGGGAGATTTTTGATAACCGATTCAATTTCTTCGCTGGTTATGGGTCTGTTCAAGCTTTCTATTTCCTCCTGATTGAGTTTTGGAAGAGTGTGGGTGTTTAGGAATTTGTCCATTTCTTCCAGGTTGTCCAATTTGTTGGCATATAATTTTTCATAGTATTCCCTGATAATTGTTTGTATCTCTGAGGGATTGGTTGTAATCATTCCATTTTCATTCATGATTTTATCTATTTGGGTCATCTCCCTTTTCTTTTTGAGAAGCCTGGCTAGAGGTTTGTCAATTTTGTTTATTTTTTCAAAAAACCAACTCTTGGTTTCGTTGATCTGCTCTACCGTTTTTTTAGATTCTATATTGTTTATTTCTGCTCTGATCTTTATTATTTCTCTTCTTCTGCTGGGTTTAGGCTGCCTTTGCTGTTCTGCTTCTATTTCCTTTAGGTGTGCTGTTAGATTTTGTATTTGGGATTTTTCTTGTTTCTTGAGATAGGCCTGAATTGCAATGTATTTTCCTCTCAGGACTGCCTTCACTGTGTCCCAAAGCGTTTGGATTGTTGTATTTTCATTTTCGTTTGTTTCCATATATTTTTTAATTTCTTCTCTAATTGCCTGGTTGACCCACTCATTCGTTAGTAGGGTGTTCTTTAACCTCCATGCTTTTGGAGGTTTTCCAGACTTTTTCCTGTGGTTGATTTCAAGCTTCATAGCATTGTGGTCTGAAAGTATGCATGGTATAATTTCAATTCTTGTAAACTTATGAAGGGCTATTTTGTGACCCAGTATATGATCTATCTTGGAGAATGTTCCATGTGCACTCGAGAAGAAAGTATATTCTGTTGCTTTGGGATGCAGAGTTCTAAATATATCTGTCAAGTCCATCTGATCCAATGTATCATTCAGGGCCCTTGTTTCTTTATTGACTGTGTGTCTAGATGATCTATCCATTTCTGTAAGTGGGGTGTTAAAGTCCCCTGCTATGACCATATTCTGGGGGCTCCGGTACTCGGCGCATAGACATTTATAATTGTTAGCTCTTCCTGATGGATAGACCCTGTAATTAGTATATAATGCCCTTCATCTCTTGTTATAGCCTTTAATTTAAAGTCTAGTTTGTCTGATAGAAGTATGGCTACTCCAGCTTTCTTTTGGCTTCCAGTGGCATGATAAATAGTTCTCCATCCCCTCACTCTCAATCTAAAGGTGTCCTCAGATCTAAAATGAGTCTCTTGTAGACAGCAAATAGATGGGTCCTGTTTTTTTATCCATTCTGATACCCTATGTCTTTTGGTTGGCGCATTTAGTCCATTTACATTCAGTGTTATTATAGAAAGATACGGGTTTAGAGTCATTGTGATGTCTGTATGTTTTATGCTTGTAGCGATGTCTCTGGTACTTTGTCTCACAGGATCCCCCTTAGGATCTCTTGTAGGGCTGGTTTGGTTGTGATGAATTCCTTCAGTTTTTGTTTGTTTGGGAAGACCTTTATCTCTCCTTCTATTCTAAATGACAGACTTGCTGGATAAAGGATTCTTGGCTGCATATTTTTTCTGTTTAGCACACTGAAGATATCGTGCCAATCCTTTCTGGCCCGCCAAGTTTCAAAAGAGAGATCAGTCACAAGTCTTATAGGTCTCCCTTTATATGTGAGGGCACGTTTATCCCTTGCTACTTTCAGAATTTTCTCTTTATCCTTGTATTTTGCCAGTTTCACTATGCTATGTCGTGCAGAAGATCGATTCAAGTTACGTCTGAAGGGAGTTCTCTGTGCCTCTTGGATTTCAATGCCTTTTTCCTTCCCCAGTTCAGGGAAGTTCTCAGCTATAATTTCTTCAAGTACCCCTTCAGCACCTTTCCCTGTCTCTTCCTCCTCTGGGATACCAATTATGCGTATATTATTTCTTTTTAGTGTATCACTTAGTTCTCTAATTTTCCCCTCATACTCCCGGATTTTTTATCTCTCTTTCTCTCAGCTTCCTCTGTTTCCATAACTTTATCTTCTAGTTCACCTATTCTCTCCTCTGCCTCTTCAATCCGAGCTGTCATCGTTTCCATTTTGCTCTGCATTTCGTTTAAAGCGCTTTTCAGCTCCTCGTGACTGTTCCTTAGTCCCTTAATCTCTGTAGCAAGAGATTCTCTGCTGTCCTCTATACTGTTTTCAAGCCCAGCGATTAATTTTATGACTATTATTTAAGTTCACTTTGTGTTATATTATTTAAATCCTTTTTGATCAGTTCATTAGCTGTTGTTATTTCCTGGAGATTCTTCTGAGGGGAATTCTTCCGTTTGGTCATTTTGGATAGTCCCTGGAGTGGTGAGGACCTGCAGGGCACTTCACCTGTGCTGTGGTGTATAACTGGAGTTAGTGGGCGAGGCCACAGTCTGACCTGATGTCTGGCCCCAGCCCACCACTGGGGCCACAGTCAGACTGGTGTGTGCCTTCTCTTCCCCTCTCCTAGGGGCGGGATTCACTGTGGGGTGGCGTGGCCCGTCTGGGCTACTTGCACACTGCCAGGCTTGTGGTGCTGGGGATCTGGCGTATTAGCTGGGGTGGGTAGGCAAGGTGCACGGGGGCAGGAGGGGCAGGCTTAGCTCGCTTCTCCTTAGGTGATCCACTTCAGGAGGGGCCCTGTGGCAGTGGGAGGGAGTCAGACCCGCTGCCAGAGGTTTGGCTCCTCAGAAGCACAGAGTTGGGTGTTTGTGCGGAGCGAGCAAGTTCCCTGGCAGGAACTGGTTCCCTTTGGGATTTTGGCTGGGGGATGGGCAGGGGAGATGGTGCTGGCGAGCGCCTTTGTTCCCCACCAAACTGAGCTCTGTCGTCCGGGGGCTCAGCAGCTCTCCCTCCCTTTGTCCTCCAGCCTTCCCGCTTTCTGAGCAGAGCTGTTAACTTATGACCTCCCAGACGCTAAGTCGCGCTTGCTGTCGGAACACAGTCCATCAGGCCCCTCTGCTTTTGCCTGCCAGACTCAGGGGCTCTGCTTGGCCGGTGAGCCGCCCCTCCACCCCGGCTCCCTCCCGCCAGTCCGTGGAGCGTGCACCGCCTCGCCGCCCTTCCTACCCTCTTTCGTGGGCCTCTTGTCTGCGCTTGGCTCCAGAGACTCCATTCTGCTAATCCTCTGGCGGTTTTCTGGGTTATTTAGGCAGGTGTAGGTGGAATCTAAGTGATCCGCAGGACGGGCGGTGAGCCCAGCGTCCTTCTACGCCGCCATATTCCCTCGCAATCCAAAGAAATATATTTAGAAAAATGTTTTTACGGCCAATATCAAAGAAATTGCTGCCTATGTTTTATGGTTATCAGTCTCACAATTAGGTCTTTAATCTATTTTGAAGTGTTTGTTTTGTTTTGTTTTTGTTGTGTGTGGGGAGTGGGTGAGAAGGTGATCCAGTTTCATTCTTTTGCATGTAGCTGTCCAGTTTTCCCACCATTTGTTAAAGAAGTTGTCTTTAAAAATAGCTACAAACAGAAGGGGAGGGAGGCAAGCCATAAGAAACTCTTAAATACAGAGAAAAAACTGAGGGTGGATGGAGACAGGAAAATGGGTGATGGGCATTGAGGAGGGCACTTGTTGGGATGAGCACTGGGTGTTGTATGTAAGCAATGAACCATGGGAATCTACCTCAAAAACCGAGAGCACACTTTACATACTGTATGTTAACCAATTTAACAATAAATTATATTTTTTAAAAAAAAGGTTGTCTTTTCTCATTGTATATTCCTACCTCCTTTGTTATAGATTAATTGACACCATAAGTGGGGGTTTATTTCTGAGCTCTCTATTGTGTCCCATTGATCTGTGTGTCTGTTTTTATGCCAGTACCATACTGTTTTGATTACTACAGTTTTGTAATATATCTTGAAATCTGGGATTGTGATACCTCTAGTCTTCTCAATCTGGTCAAGATTACTTTGGCTATTTGACATCTTTTGTGGTTTACATACAAATTTTAGGATTATTTTTTTCTACTGTTAAAATTATTATTGATATTTTGATAGGGATTGCATCAAAGCATTCTTTGCATTCTCCAATTGTTGCTTATTTATATATATGCATTATATATATGTAACATATATAATGAGCTTAAATTATGTTATATATATAACAAAGTTATATAGTATATAAGCTTATTTGCTACATTTGAAAAAACTTTTCTCCTTAAAAATTATTTTTTCTGGGGTTTCCTGGGTCGCTTAGTCAATTTAGTGTCTGACTCGATTTCAGCTCAGATCATGATCTCACGGTTTGTGAGTTTGAGTCCGCATTGGGCTCTGCACTGACAGTGTGGAGTCTGCTTGGGATTCTCTCTACCTCTCTCTCTGTCCCTCCTCCACTGTGCTCTCTCTATCTCTCAAAATAATCATTAAAAAAAAGAATTTTTTTCTGTTTCATCCATAAATCACTTAAGAGAACCATCTGAATATTTACAAGTGTAAGATGGATTTGTCAGTTTCTCTTTATAGTTCTATAAATTTTGTTCTCAGGTAATTAAATTTGTCATAAATTACATAATTTCAGGATTATTTTATCTCCATCATTAAAAGTTTTCTATTAATAGTTTATTTTCCCTAAGGTTTATTTTGTAATATTAAAGTTTCTTTTTGGTTATTATATTTCCCTCCAACTTTTATGGTAAGCTTTCTATGTCTCTTTGTATCTCTTATGAATAGTTTATAGCTATATTTCACATACTCCAAATTTATAATTTCAATCATTTAACAGGAAAGTACATTTGTCTGTGATTACTGATATATTTGGATTCATTTCTGTTGTTTGAATTTATACAACATTTTACCTCTGTGTGTGTGTTTGTGTGTGTGTTTCTTTTACTTTTTCTTGCAGTTTTTCTTTTTTTTTTTTTTCATTATAAGGCTTGTTTTGCTTTATGTTGTTTCATAAATTTATTCTCTGTCTCTGCCACATTGAATTTTCTTGCTTTAATATTTTTAGGATTTTCTCTTTGCTTTGTAGAAATGCTAATAGTCATGTTTATTTTAATAAAAAGTTGACCAGTATCTTTGGATATTGGCCTTTCGAATGTATTGACTCTGACTCTCTCCATCCACATGCATGCTACTGTAATCTGCTATTTTAGTTCTAATCCCACAAATTGAAGAATCTATGGAATGAAAGAATGAGTAAATATCTACTTAATTATCAATCTTCCCTGAAAACTGAATTTAAGTGAATATACTTTCTTTTGTTTATTTCTGTATCACAGCAAGTAACACAGTGCTTCTAGTTATCATAAATAATTGATAAATATTTTGAAGAAATGCATAACATATATGGCTGAAAATATAATTATGATTTAATTGTTTTAATTCCCTTCCATTCATACATTAGTACATAGAGTTGACCTAGAATTATTTCTTATGTATATAAATATATAATATTTATAAGCATAATGTTTCATAGCATTAAAATAGAGATGTACCAGCTAAATTTTTAATGTCCTAGAACCTTAGGCCCAAAAGGTGTCATGGTCAGAATTATTCTAGCCAATATAGGGTACATAAGCAAATATCTTCTCTTGCCTCTTTTCTTACATTTGATCAGGCCAAACATCTTATAACAGCTTTTTTTTTAATGCATTTACCTCTTAACATTAATGAAATGGTCTCTAATAAATGTTTAATCTTTATTTACAAGTTTTTTCTAAGTAGGCTCCACACCCAGGATGAGGCTTAGACTCAAGACCTTGAGATCAAGACCTGAGGTGAGATCCAGTCGGATGCTTAGCCAACTGAGCCAACCAGTCACCCCAGTTAGGCACACTTTTTAGTCAGGCATTATCATTGTTGAGGGAGCAACATTTTTATCTTCTTCACATTACCAATATAGTACGTACTTTACATAATTATTTATAACTTTCTAAGTTATATCACTTAAACCATCATAATACATAAAATAAGCTTTTTATTGTAGGAAAATTTTTTTTTAAGGAAGAAAAGTTTGGAACTTGTCATAATCAATAAACAATTATAATATAGTGAACCTATAACAAGAAATAGAAACTAGTGGTCAAAGAAAATGAGATAGACTTCTTAACGCATATGGAGTAGGAAGAAAATGGATCAGGTTGAAGAGTACCCTCTGACGTTTTGATTTGATGGAAACAGAAGTTAATTAAAAGAGGATGGAACTTTAGTGAGAAAAGTAAGTCAAGAAGAAAATGAACACAGTAAAAATTTTAATTTTATAAATCTGTTTATAACTTCAATTCTTTCAGACTCTGGTATGAAATGGAAGATATATCTGTTCATTTAAAGATAAAAGTAATTACCTGAAGTTATAGCTTCAAGCAATAATATTATTTCAGTCTATGGGCAATATTTTCTCACAAGTATATTACCCTCTCATAGTAGCCCAACTACCTACCTACCTACCTACGTACCCCCCCCCACACACACACACACTTGCAGACTCTTATTTTTCTCCTTTTATTCTGTTCCCTGAAGTGATCTCTCTAAAGGAGGAAATCAAGAAGTGACAATGATTTTATTAACTATTAACCATCTTTTCTCTATCTTTCTTTCAGTTAGTAATATCCTTCAAACTTCAGTTGTCTTTCTCAATTGAGAATGGTCTGATATGGGCATAATGGGTGTTTCCAAATAATAAAATAATGTTCTCACTAAGCTATATTGTCTGGCTCAGTGCTACTTTGTCCTATATGAAGGGGCTCTCTTTTATCTAATTCACACAAAGATGCCAATTTGTGCTAGCAGCAGCCTTGTTTGGTGATGAATCAGTTTGTACAAAATATTTATGTAAAAAAATATCAATGTGAGTTTAGAGTGCTATTTTACAGTCCTCATACATCTTTGTCATTTAGTAGTTAATTTTATCTGTGACATTCAAATGTGACTAGGAACTATACATTGTTCTAGGCACAGTGGTTACAGTAATGAATAAATAGTTAAAAATATTTCAGCCTTTCTGGTATTTATATAGCATTTGAAGGAAAATTAAAACACATTTTTGTAGTGTGCAAAGGTGCCAAACATCTAAGTGTTTTGCATATATTAAATAATTTAATCTCATTATAATCCTAAGAGGCTGGCACATTATTGTCCCCATTTTTCAGACAAGAAGCTAAGGCATAGAGAGATAAAGTAACTTGGCGAGAGACTTACAGATAGTAAGTGCCAGTGCCAGGACTTGAATCTCAACATTCTGGGCTTAAAAGTTTATATTCTAAACCTGTGTTCCACACTGCCTTTGTGTATTATGTTATCTCTGAGATGTCTGTTACTTCCAAACATGATATACATATTAGAAATGAAGTATTCAAAAATCACATGGTCATATATTAAAGCAGAAAAAGAATTTTACAAAATCCAACAGGAATTCATGTTAAAATTTTTCAGTAAATCAGGAATAAAAGGGAAATTCTTCAACTGATAAAGTGTATCTACATAGCATCTACAGACACCATCATACTTAATAGTGACAGAAGTTTAAAGTCTTCCCAGTAAGATCAAGAACAAGAAAAGTTATGTCCCTTCTTACCACTGCTTTTCAACATTTCAGCATCATACTGGAAGTCCTAGTTAATTAAAAAAAAACACAAGAGTAAATAAAAGTTATGTAAGTCAGATTGGGAGAAAATATTTGCAAGAGTTATATCTGATGAACGATTCATCCAAAATACACAAAAGAAAGAAAAATAAAACCTTAAAATCATCAATAAGGAAACAAAACACCTGATTAAAAAATGAGCCAAAGACTTTAACAGATACCTCACCAAAGAAGATATACAGATGACACATACGCATATAAAAACATTTGTCATTAGAGAAATGCAAATGAAGACAATGAGATATTTGTACCTACTCACGAGAATGGCCAAAATTGAGAACACTGACAACACCAAATGCTGGTGAAGCTATGGAGCAAGAACTCTCATTCACTGCTGCTGGAAATACAAAATGGTACAGCCACTTCGGAAGACAGTTTGACAGTGTCTTAACCAAACTAAACATACCCTTAGCATATGATCCAGTAATTGTACTTGTTAGTATTTACCCGAAAGAGTTGGAAACATATCCATACACAAACCTGAACATGGATGTTTATGAGAGCTTTATTCATTGCCAAAACATGGCAGCAACCAAGATGTCCCTCAGTAGGGGAAGGGATAAGTAAACTGTGGTACATCTAGACAGTGGTTATTATTCGGTGTTAGAAAAGAAAGGAACTATCAAGCCATGTGAAGACATGGAGGAAACCTAAATGTGTATTCCTAAGTGAAAGAAGCCAATTGAAAAGGCTACAAACCATATGATTACAACAATATGACATTCTGAAAGAAAAAATAACCCATAAACAAATAAAAAACAGGTCTTTTCAATGATTGCCAGGAGTTGGGGTGGGGGAGAGATAGCTAGATAGAGCTCCGAGTACTTTCATGTCAGTGAAAAACTCTGTATAGTATAGTAATTACAGATACATGTCATTATACATATGCCAAAACCCATAGAATGCGCAACCCCGATGGTGAACTCTAATGTAAACTATGGAATTGGATGATAATGATGTGTCAGTGTAGGTTCCTTAGTTGTAACAAATGTACCTCTGGTGGGGGGTGTTGATAATGGAAGACTCTGCATGTATGGCAGCAGGAGTGGGAAATTTCTGTGCCTTCTGCTCAATTATGGTGTGAGACTAAAACTGCTCTAAAATATAAAGTCTGTTAAATTTTGTTAAAAAGGGCAAAGCATTCTTATTTGTTGTATCATGAGGAAAATAATTGGGTACTTTCTTGTTATTTTGTTGCTGCTATTATTATTGCTGATGATGTTGTTATTCTGCAAATTCTCCTTTTATTTTGTATCTGAAAATAAATAAATAAATAAAACCCAGAAACAGGGATTTCTCATTGAATAGCTACATTGAAATTTTAGAATGTTAATGAGTAAAGAATTATATTTATTTAATTGTAAAAAAATACAATTTTATTCTTGTATTTCTAAGAATTTGGAATAAAGTGATAAAAAGAGACTGTTACCAATTACAGACAAAAATAATTACAACAAGGTAATTAGCAGGGAATAAGAACATAAGTTACTTTTTATTTAGAATACAAGATGATTCTGCAAAAGTTCTCTTTTTCATGTTGTGCTAAAAGTGTCAAACTTATTTTGAAAGGCCTAATTTTATTAAAATGTTTTATGCTAACTTGTCTTATTATGGGCATTATTGTAAAAACTGAGAGTGAAAACAGTGTACTAATTAGTGTCCATTATGCATTCTGTTGCTCGTTTGCCATACAGAAATTATTTTTTAAACTTAGATTTTTATTTCTCTTATATTCATTGCAATATGCAATCATCTTGAAAAATAGTTGTCATCAGGATACATTGTTGAGTATAGAGTTTGTGTTAATGTGCCTACTGTTTTAAGAATGAAACAATAGTTTCTACTTCAGGGACACTGAGCCTAAAAACCAGAAAGGTGTTTCTTATTTTGTTTGTTTGCTTCTTTTTAACTGTGAAAAAAATACAGATAATGTTAAATGGAACATAGCATTCTGTGATAAATAGGACAATAGGAAATATTCATTCTCGATGCGAGATGCTGAGAGAACTTTGTAGAGGTGGGAGTTGAAAATAGATTGAATGATTGGAGAAGAGAAATAATCTAACATTTATGGTCCACTGACTATAGGCTAGCCACGTGGTCCTCCTAATCATATTGGATACTCATACCAATACTTTCAGATTAATTGCTATTATTTTTGTAAAGGCATTTAAACTGAGACTCAGTGGAATGGATTGACTTGCCAAGGGAACCCAGTTCATAAAGGAGAGCCAGAGTTCAAGTGTAGGCTGGTTGTAGCCAACACTCATATTTTTCTCCATACTTATATATAGTAGTTTATAGTTACTTGGGAAATGAGGAAGACAAAAAGGTCCAAGTAGAAGTGGGATAATTAGCAAGCCAATCTATTGATTAATTGCCCAGGAAATCACTAAAAAAAGGCATAGAATCCCAGTATTTGATGGAATTGCCTGGCTCTTGGGCAGCACCTCATGGCCTCTTAATCTCACCTCTAATGTTAGCAGCTGAACCAGAGAGGAATTCAGAAAAGCACTGGCTATTTTTATGAAGGTGTAACCAGAGAGCTTGGAATCCTGTCCAAGATTCAGAAGTTGAGGTGAGAAAGGCCAGAAACCTGAGACAACTCTAGGCAGGAGCACTGTGGGTTTGTTTAATTTTTTTTTTTTTAATATTTATTTATTTTGAGAGAGAGAGGACAGAGCGTGAGTGGGGGAGGAGCAAAGACAGAGGGAGACACAGAATCTGAAGCAGGCTCCAGGCTCTGAGCTGTCAGCACAGAGCCTGACTCGGGTCTCGAACTCACTAACTGTGAGATCATGGCCTGAGCCGAAGTCGGACACGTAACAGACTGAGCCACCCAGGTGCCCCTGATTGCTTAGAAATTCTTACCATTAAGTGCAACATTTAGTCAGGGCCGATTAGGACTCATGGATAAATTCTTCACCCTTTCTTTATTCAGACATACTTTTCATCTGAATTCTCAGAAGGTTTTGAAGGATTAAGGAAACATAAAGTCCAAAAACAGATGAGTACCTCTATAATATACCGGACCCCCTTAGCACCGTATCCTAATATAATCTTAAATAAATTACCCAGACATAGCCTTTTTCTCAGGCCCTCCTTTTTATGATGAAATAGAATAAAATAGAATAAAAACTCAATCTACTCTTAGACAGCTGTTCCACCCAGCTTAGCGCTGATATCCCATCTATACTATATGCTCTGTGATTGTCTAGAGAAGGTGTCAAGGTTCATAGTGGATGAATTATTTTTCTCACACAATGCTTTTCATTTCATAATCACCATATTAAGTTGTTGTCTGTCTCCCTTTAGATTCCATCAACTAGTTGTACTTAACCTTTTTGTGGGCATGCAGTACAATTCTAATATTTCTATTATGTAATAGAGATATCTTCATATTCTTGCTTTATCACATTTAATCATCCATCATTTCAGCCAATATAAATTGCAAACATTCTATTTGCCAAATAATATAAAAGACACTAATGTTATCCTGTATGACAGATACAGAATTTCTCTTCAGGGAACTAACAATATGGGGGAAGAGTAATATAAACCGAGACATGATATTAAATAATTTTAACGGAGAGTGGAAGTGCTGTGATAATATTCTGAAAGATGTGAATAACTTCATAAAGTCGGGAAAAGCATGGTAAAAAGGAAGCAAGGGAGGATGGAAAGAAGGAAGGAAGGAAAAGAAAGAAATAAGGATGGGGAGGATAAAATGAACTGTGGCAATAAAAGTTCAAAAGCATTAGAGAGAGAAAAAAAAAAACAAGAGGACGAGAAAGGAGAAAAGGAGGAAGATGAAGAATGAAAAAATGCGTGGACCATTTGCTTTTGTGTAATATCATCAGTAAGCATTTTGGGTGTCATTTAAATCTTAAATGTGATAATCCCATTAGTGAAGGTTGCAGTTAAAATGCCATTGGTTTTGGAGAAGGACAGGGGGAATTCTATAAAACAAATATTCAGGGACAGAACCAAGAAGAACTTTCTATTTTCAAAAACTCTTGAGATAAAATCCATGTTAGACATAGAATATAAAATAAGGACTCTCTCTGTTTATTCTTAATGGATTTTGCTAAAGTTTTAATTTTTTTTATAATTGCTACTTTTTAATAGCATATACATGCCTATGCCAAGAATATCTCTGAAAGGCTAACCATGTAACTAAGGAGATATTGAAGAAATAGTTGCCTCTGTATAGGACAACTGGGAAACAACAGACAATGACAGGGAGAAAATAAAATTTCACAATGTAATTAAAAAAAATTTTTTTTTTACATTTTATTTATTTTCAATAAAGACAGAGCACAAGTGGGGTAGGGGCAGAGAGAGAGGGAGACACAGAATCTGAAGCAGGCTCCAGGAGCTGAGCTCTCAACACAGAGCCTGATACAGGGCTCAACGTCACAAACTGCGAGATCATGACCTGAGCCGAAGTCGGACCCTTAACTGACTGAGCCACCCAGGCGCCCCAATTTCACAATATAATTTTTAAAAACTCTTTGGCATTTACCCTTGAAAGTAGTAAATTGGTAACTTTGTGGAACAGTATTTATTTTTCATTGTTTTAGATAGAGATAGGTAATGTTTTTTGTTTTTTGGTTTTTTTTAAGACCCGTATTTTTTGGATGAGTTTGTTTACTTTCTTAGCCGCTGTGTCTTTGAAACTATTTTCCAGTTGCTATGTCAAGTGACTTGATATGTTAGTGACAACAAGTAACTTGATCTACTCCATGTCAGAACAGCAAGGAACATCTTAGCATTCAAAGGTTAAGTTAAAGCAGAATGTGTGTTTGAGTGCCGTTGTTACTTCGCATGCTCTTTCTGCAAGCAGTTCTTCAAATAATTAAGAAAAATATAAAATTTTATAAACAACTTTAAAGAGAGATTCTACAGCCATCTGGGTTTCACAATCTTGATTGGAATTACTCCTAATTATTGCTAACATTATAAATTTTGAAACCCTTGGGTACTATTTTGCTCCTTCTCTATAGAAGCTAATTAATCTTCTCTTTACAAAAATAATCCATCAGTTTGAGATATTATTTCTTTTTAAAAGTCTCTTTGGTTTTGTCAGGGTCCCTGGGAGATTACCCTGCCTAATAACTTTTCACTCACTCAATTAAAACTTGACACTGACTATCCTGTAATCCAGACTCCACATTTTGTATAACCTTTTGACCTGCAGCAAAGCAGAGGAACATAGAGCTCTCCATAAGTCCCTCAGCCTCACTGAGGAGTGAGGCAGGTCTTTCCCAGAGCTGTTTTCCATGATAAGACACCTTCTCAAAAAGAATTGAACTAATGTATTGGTCTCAGAATAAACTTTTTTTTTTTCAGTCACCAGTATCTCAATCACTCTTCAGCAAACAGGATCCGTAGACTGAATCTGTACAATATGCACATCTACAAATCTGTTGCTCAGATAATAATTCTTAATATGGGTTTAAATCACAGTCTACATTTGACGGAACTAAAACAGTACAGACAATGAAGTTTAAAGTTCATCATTTTCTAATTTGTATTTTTCATCATTACAAAGTTATATTATTTGAAGATAGAGGATCCACAGTTCTTTATCTCCTTAAAATTTCATGAAAAAAGCAAGCTCTTTAATTAAAATTAAAGAGTTTAGAATTAAATATTTTAGCACTTGTCTAAAATCTTTAGATTTTTGAGTAGTCTTTAGTCTTGTCAGCAAGACTCGGGGTCAGGTTTGTTCATGCACAGAGGGCAACATTCAATCAAGCAATTTAAGTTCTGTCAGTGATCTTTGATTAAAATATAACCTAAAAATCCTGATTATCATAAAATTATGCTCTGACAAGAGCTAATTAACAAGTAACATATTTTTTAAATGACTGTAAAAAGAAAATTCCAGTAGTCTAACTAATGTTCTCCTAATTGCCTTCTTCATATTTTGGAATAAATTATTATAGGATTATCAAATCTAAAGAAACTTAACATGCATCTTTTTGTAGTAGGAACAGCACACAGTAAAGTCTGCTCCAAAACATTTACTAATACAATCCTTCTATAAACATGTTGACAGACTTTTTTAGCTAGTGTGTTTTTGTGCGTTTGATATTTAGGCAGCAATTTAAAACAACTTATCATATTTAAAAATAAAATTTCAAGACACATACATACATACATTGATGCTAAGCAAAATAAATAATCTTGATTATTTTTCTTAGTTCTATAGGTTCTTTTCCTGAACAAAAAGCTGCTAGTATTTATGTAGATTAGCTATATTTCAGTTCAGTAAATTCATATAACACAAATTTTTATACTGTCACTCAAAAATTTAAAGAAACTGAGTTGAAGGGTGATAGGTATAAATGCCTGTAGATAGTTCAGTATATTTCTGCATTAGAAATATGGTAGTGTGGATATTTCATACCTGTAGCTAAAATGTATTTTTTTCATTTTTCATGTGACATCATAGTCACTCAAATTCTATTAAAAGAAACAATTAATTTTGTGTTTGTGTATAGACACACATATACTTCCTTTATTTCAATAATAAAAAGGATTAAAATGTTAAACAAAAACATGTAGCTACTTTGAATTAGTTACCTTTATTCAAGTTGCAGAGAGTGCTAGAAATGTACTCTCTTATGGGTTTTCAAATTCTGCATATTATACACCTATAACACAAAAGGTGTTATATGGGCTTTTTCAGTATAAGAAATTATTTGTTTAAGAGTACACTTATCTTGAGGTCATGTGGGTCGCTCAGTGGGTTGAGTATCCCACTTGATTTCAGCTCAGGGCATGATCTTTCGGTTCTTGGGATGGAGCCCTGTGTAGGGCTGTAGGGAGCCTGCTGGAGATTTTCTCCCTCTCTCCCCCTGCCCCACCCCCAGCTTGGCTCTCTCTCTCTCTCTAAAAAAAAAAAAAAAAAGAAAAGAAAAAGAAGAGTACACTTATCTTGATGAGCACTGAGTAATATATGAAACTGTTGAATCGCTGCATTATACACCTGAAACCAACACTGTATGATAACTACACTGGAATTAAAATAAATATTTGTAAATTGGAAAATTTCTAATATGTCATTTTCAACTATCATTTAACATGTAAAATAAATCCATAATGATCTAATAAATCACTTTGTAGTTTCCTTTATAAAGCTTGACACTTGATTTTTTGTGCATATATGCAAGCATCTGGGCTGTAAATATCAATATCAAATTTTATTACAGTCAATAAAGGGGAAAAAGTAAAGCACATGCGTCCATGAATGATTTTAACATGTATGCCTGTGTATGACAAGTAATTTCTATATAAGAATTAGAATCTGATGGACCAAGTGCATTGAAATAGCAGAAGAGCTTATTGAAATATTATTAAATTATAATTTATTTATATTTGATATTTTCTAATGCCATTGCATTAATTAGCAATAATACATTATTTTTTGGAATTAAGTTATAGTGTTTTATAAAGTTTAAGCTGCATTGAGGCAATATGGACATTTTAATCATTATAATTTTGTAATAGTACATTATATTTCTAATCAGAAGTGCTCCTGTTTAGCGAGGCTAGCTAAGTTCAGAAAGGTCTTTACTTCTCTGTGCATCCCACAACAGATTGCCACAATCAGTGCAAGCAGTAGGATGCTCCAGTGAGGGTGATCTGATTAGAATGACTCGGCTCATTTGTAATTGCTAGAAACAGAGCTATTCATAGAGGGAGTAAGTGGAAATCACAGAAGCTCAACATCATGCTATTATTTGTATACACTGGAATCAAATAAACAGGTAACATAATCACTTGTTTTATGTATCTGCTGGGGCTTGGTGATGTGCTTTGCTCTTTGTAAAGATTCTGGCTTATTAGAAGTGTCAACACCAGAGTTCTATGTTTCTGCCAAAAATCATGGCTTAGCATCTGCCACAATAATTTACCATGTTGGAACAGGTAGTCTTTATCTTGAAACTTGTGGAGCCACTTTACTTTTAGGTATTATAGGAACTCTGAGATTCAAAAGAAATATACCACCTTCAGCATCATTTAGTGTATCATTGCATATTGTGGAAAACTACACTGTTCATTGATATAAACTGCTACCTACATCTCGTCATGTCTACAATTTATAAAGCCTAATTCTAACTATAAACTTATATATATTTTTATTAGAAAACAACCTATGCGATATATAAACAGCCACTTTAGTGGAAGATAATCAAATTATTTAGTCAAGTGTAGATAAAAGCAACATTTACATGAATGTTCCTTATAATGTTATGTTTGCATATGCAGTTATAATATATCATTTTTATATGCAAAAATTGCATATTTTATTCATGGTGTACACAGAGGCATTACTTTTATTTATAAATATCAGGATTTAATTTTTTGGTTTAATACTTTATATTTCTATAAATTGGGTTTTTAGTAGCAAATTACAAGTCCATACTGTGAGCTGATGAAGGGTGGGTGTATATAATAACTACTTTTGTGTAACAAATACTGTGAAACTTAGCAACTTAAAATAACAATTTTATTTTGCTCAAGATGTTGTAGGTCAGGAGTTTGGAAAGAGCTTAGATGTTCGATTTTTCTTGGGATCTTCCATGAAATTATAACCAAATCTTAGTGGAAGCTGGTTCATCTGTAGGCTCAGCTAGGGAAATCATTTACATGGCCAGCAGTTGATGCTGGCTGTCAGCCTTCAGCTCATCTGGGGCTCTTCATGAGTGTCTACACAAGGTACCACCATAATAAGTCTTGGGCCTCCTTATATCATGGTGGCTTTTTGATAATGAAGCTTCCTGGAGGGAAGCTTAGGGCTCTAGCAAATTTTCCAGTGAACAAAGTGAAAGCCCCATTACCTTTTTTTTTTTTTTTTTTTTTTTTACTCAGCCTCTGAAGTTACATAGCTCAATTTCCACAGGACTCTAATGATTTAAGAAGTCACAAGTTCACTCAGTCAAGAAGAGGATGTACAGACTTCACCTCTCAATGAGAAAACTCAAAGGCTTTGTGCCTATTATATTTTTAACCATTTCATGGAGAAATGAAAAATGTTACATCAGGGATATCTAAAAACACAGTAGTTTGCAGACTTTACAGTTGGAGTGAAGCAACTGGGACTTGAGTTTATGTACTCACATTTAAATATAGAGTTAAATCTACAAATCATTCTCTAGAAAGGAATGCCATTTAGCAGTGGCAGTGAGCTCCCTATGGCTTTCACCCTAAAAATAGATGAAAATGTCAAAAAAAACCTGAGCCCATTTAAATTGGAATTTATATGATATTTGGAGACATCAACATATTTAAACATGAAATGATCCAGATTGTCATTGTTATAATAAAAGGCCAAAAGTAGTGTGGTGATTGAGCAAATTTACTAAAATCAAAGATCATTTTTTTTTCTTGAAACTCCAGCCATCAAAGAAAAATGTGGAAGATAGTCCCAAGATGAAAAAAGGTGGATTGGTATAGGATAAAACAGCCAGGCAGAAAGAAGAAAGAAGAAAACAGAGCCCATTCCTTTGGGAAAAGAAGATAAGAGAAATAATCAGTTACTTTTGGGGGAATCTCAAGAACTGTATATAAAGGTATAAATAATTCTTCATTTGTTGCTTCATTCTCAGGAAAGATTATAAAATCTAAATATCTGTTTAATACTTTTACTGATTTCCATCCAACTTCAAATCCTTATTTGGGGCACATAGTGAACTACAAGATTTATAGAAATATGGAAAAGCTCTTCTATATAAAACTGATATGTTTCCTACTGGTATATGATTACAACTAAATGCTATTAATCTGAGTGCTTTAGAACTATACCTATTACAGTCAATATTTGAAACTCACTGTCAATAAATTTGGAAAATATTTTATTCACAGTATTGCTAAATCTGTCTGTGCATAATGATATTCCTTGAACTATATTACAGTATTTGGCAAATGCATATGTTCCTTCCTGAAGAAAAGCCTCATCATTTATTTTCTTCCACTTAAAATCCTCCCTCTTGAAAAAATGTTCATATTTCTTAAAAAGCTTTATAAAACCTTTATGCTTTCACCCCATCCAGCATTACATTGCAGTTTGCAGAAAATTTTATGATTTTTCTTTTTCCTGGTTTTTGAACAAGTTCCATCTGGTCCTTTCCCTTGTGTTCTTTTTCTGAATAGCTCCTATTTGTTGCTGAGGTCATAAAAAACCCTCTACACAATTCTTAAACTTTCCTTTATCCTTTAAAGTAGAGGGAAGTGCCACTTTAAATTGTTCCCATGACAACTTCTACAAGTGCCATGGTAACACTGTGATTTCCTAAACCATACTAGCAATGTTAAAATGAAAAGTCCAAATTAATATCAGAGCTCTGACGCAACACCATGAGTACAATGCAACTAGTCATTTACAATTGTTTTATTTGTTTACTTTTTATTACCTTTATAAGGTAAGGTGATAAGTTAGAAAAGCTCTTCAGATGATGTCATAGTCAGTATTCTAATTCCTTGATTGTGCTCATCCAGGTAGATGATATACCTGTGAAGCCTTTCCCTTTATGTTGATGTACACCTTACTTACATAATTCCATATTCTCCAAACCTTTGTTTTTTTACAACACCTATTACATTTCATATTGCCATATACATAAATATATTTCATCTCCTTTGGTGGAGGAAATGGTATCTCATTATTTATCATTGTACATTTTATTCACCAACATACGTCCCAAAAGGACTTGTCTAATGCCTTGTACTTGGCATGCAATGAATATTTGTTGAACTGATTCAAATTGAATTAAATATGAGTCAGTCATCAGGATTCATGGCATCACTTTCATCCAGGGCAAGTTAAGTTATTGAGTCACAGATTCATCCAGTTCATCCTCAAAATGGAATGAAGATAAGAAGGTGATGTATTTTTTCTAGATAATGAATTTTTTGTAGAAATGCAGGGGTTTTTGTTTGTTTTGTTTTGTCTTGGTCTACTTGTTTTATAGTCAGATAGACTTATATGCAGGAGAATGCGTAGAGTTTTTAATCTCAGTCTATTTTTTATTGCCTCCATCATCTGCTGGACAACTTGCACATGATATAGTATTTTATCATGTGATAAAATCCCCAGTTGCCATTACTCATGATCATGCAGCTCAGAGCAGCAGAATGAGAGACCTACAGAAGGGTCAACCACATTGCAAGGCTTTCAGCAGGAAGCTGAAACAAAATACTCTGGAAGAATGAACTTCCAAGAAAAGAAATGGTCTAGAATGGCTTGTAAACATTATTCTTCATGTTTAGACTTTATTCTTCAGAATATAAATGCTATTCACTAGTGGAAATATTCACTTTCTGTGACTTTAATTCTATCTGTAAATATACCATACTGTCACAAATTAATATTCCATAATAACTAGCTACATTTTCAATTTTAGTAAATTTTTAAGCCATTATAGGAAAAGAACTTTATTTCATTCACATAACTTCTGATGCCCCGTCCACTGGTTACTGTAATATTGTCAGGAGTTTTCTTCAATATTTTTTTGTAAATGAATTGTATTATCTATTTTTTATCTTATATTTGTAGACTAAGACAGAAAAATAATAGCTTGAATTGGATGTATCTCCTCTTTTGCAAATAAGTGTTTCCATTTGAAGTCAAGTTTGGTAGTTTAAGCAATTACATTATTTACTTATGATTTATATTAATATTCTTTATATATTATGCGATTCAATAGCACATACTTAAGTTGTTATGTGGTATGCATATAACTCAGTATAAGAAGGATATTAATTTTTAAAAACTAACTTAATTTTGATATGAATTTGATAAGGCTTTTTAAACTGCTAAGCAAAGGTTCCTCTGAGTGGAGAAGATCTGTGATTACATCCACAGTTGTGTTTATTAAGAGCCATATATCAAATAAGTAGTCCCTTGTCTTCTCCTGATTTGTCTTCTGTCCTTGTACAATGTGAGCTTTTAAGGTCGAAAAGGAATCTAACTTCTAATTAATGATGACAATTTGACATATATATTATTTTCTCTCTTTAAATTCCACTAAATTGAAAATAAAGTTGAAGACATTATTAGTACACAGGGAACAATAGGATTATGAAACAGAGTAAACAAATAATTACAAAAAATGTTGGATGATAGAAGACAGATGCAATAATATAAATGACTTATAGGCAGCCATCCAAGTGACTGAAGTGAACCAATTAGCTTCTGGCTTCCTACAGTCACAAAACAGGCTTAAAACTTGCAGCGAACAGTCCTGCTGTAGATTCTGATGATATGTAAAGTTCTATATGATGAACAGGAGAAAAAAATCAGTCACTTATACTGAATAACAGCACCTGAGAGATTGGCCTGCAGACATAAGACAGCTGGAATCACAAAGGAAAACACTCAAAGATGCAGTAGTATTTGGTGGTCTCTTGACAAAAGAACTTCCCTCACTCTATCACTGTACCCTGAAAGTACTTGTGTTTTTCCTCTGAAAGCAGACTTTCAATCTGACATTGAGTTCTGGCTTTTAAATATGAAGTCAGTTAAATGACCACAAGTATCACTAGCATTTCAAAAAATTCTCCAATGAGAGAGGAACAAGAAAACTACTACCATGATAAAAGAAATGTTAGGGGCATTCAGGTGGCTCAGTTGGTTATGCGTGGGACTTCAGCTCAGGTCATGATCGTTCAAGCCCCACAACTGGCTTGCGGCTATCAGCGCAGAGCCTACTTCGAATCCTCTGTCCTCCCTCTCTCTGTGCCCCTCCCTACTTGTGCTGTCTCAATAATAAACATTAAAAACAAAAAAATGTTAAGGGAGCAGAGACACCATTGAGAGTAAGAAACGTAGCCTCTCAATATTGTACAGTATTTATATTGTCACAATAATAGAAACATAAGCAAATGATTTAATTAATATTGGAATGTAGTCACTCAGGAAATTCAGGGACAAGTAAATGAGAAGTTGAAAAGGATAGGGGCTTACTATTGCAAATTTTTATAAGCAGTGGAGCTCAAAGTCTGAAGTTTTAGAAGACCCCTGCCCCAATTGCTAGGGTTGTGTCTGGTGGGTGTAGAGGTGCTCCTGTGGAGAAAGAGGGTAGAGACCCAGGAGCGGGTAGTATGGTCTGAGGATCCCCTTGGTCACACAGGGAGAAACGGTTCTCCTTCTTGGTGTGCATTTGGGAGAGGTAGTACTGCCTCTCAGTGGACAAAAGAGAAGGCAGATAACATCGAGTGGACCCATTAATTAGCATAGCAGCAGAGGCGTCTGCTGAAGGCAGCTACCCAGCTTTTGGCTGCACCTTACCACAAACTCCTAGCACCATGCAGTTATGCAACTATTTTTCTGGCACAAACCAGCACCAGCTACAGTGTCGTCAGACCTTCCCCTTAGAGGATCAGCATGGGTCTGTGCTGCACCTGGTCCCTAAAATTTGGAGCTTTGAAAACCAGTCATGAGCCTGAGTTAAAACACAGGAGTGTTTTGTTATGGCAGAGGGATGGCTTGGACACAGATAGGGTGAAGACAGGGTTCTGACAAAAGCTAGGGACAAAAGAGGGGAAACTGCTTTTCTGTTAGGGTTTCCTGAACAGTGGTGGGCACGAACTCCTCACTCTGGGGACTAGAGCATGAGGCAACTCAATTTCCCCCCTTGCCCATCAGCACTGACCAACTTCAGTGAGCAACACAATGCCACCCAGTGGAGACTGGAGCTGCTTACATCAAGTCCCGCCCCACTGCAACTGCAGGTGCATTTTTCCTAGGCAAGTCTGCCTGAGAACCTGTGCAGTAAGCCCATCCATCTCTCAGAATACAAGCACAACCCCCCTCCTGCCCTGCACACACCAAGTCTACTGATGATATAGTGCCATAAAGTGTCAGCTCTAGGGGAAATAGGATCTAGCTTTTTCTAACAAGCAGACCAAAACACACCTAGTTAAAACTCACCACACACTGGACCAAATCCAAACACTCCACACTGCAGGCAAGGAGAAACTCTGCAGAGATCTGATCTGAGGGAAAGAACAGCCAAAACACAACAGCAGAATACACACAGCATATGCCACCCCCCCCCCAAAAAAAAAAAAAAACAAAAACTCCTGAAGCACCAGATCCTGGTCAGTATATGACCTCTTCTTAATATAGCCATTACTTTCAGGAGCAGGAAATGTAACAGGTTTTCCTAACACACAGTAGACAGAGATCTAGGCAAAATGCCAAGACAGAGGAATTCATCCCAAAAGAAAGAACTGGAAGACATCAGGGCTGAGGATCTAATCAGAACAGATATAAGTAATATGTCTGAACCAGAATTTAAAAAAAACAATCATAAGGATACTAACTAAGCTTGAGAAAAGCATGGAAGACACTAAACCTTTCTGCAGAGATAAATGAACTAAGAGCTAGTAAAGCTGAAATTTAAAAAAAAAAATGCTATGACCAAAAGGCAAAAAACAACTGGATGCAATGAAAACAAAGATAGACGAAGCAGAGGAAACAATGATATAGTAGATACAATTATGGAAAATAATGAAGCTGAAAAGGAGAGAGAAAGAAAAGTATTGGATCACAAATGAAGACTTAGGGGACACAACAACTCCATAAAGCATAATAACATATATATCATAGGAGTCCCAGAAGAAAAGAAGGATAAGGGGCAGAATGTTTATTTGAGCAAATTTTAGCTGAAAACTTCTCTAATCTGGGGAAGGAAACAGTCCTCTAACTCCAGGTAGCACAGAGAACACACATCAAATTCAACAAAAGCTAGCCAAACCTGAGACATATCATAGTACAATTTGCAAAATATAGAGATAAGGAAAGAATCCTGAAAGCAGCAAGGGAAGATAAATCCTTAACCTACAGGGAAATACAAATGAGGCTAGCAGTAGATATTCCCACAGAAACCTGGCAGGATGTAAAGGAATGGCAGTATATATTTAACATTTTGAAGGGGGAAAAATATGCAGCCAAGAATACTTTATCCAGCAATGCTATCATTCAGGATAGAAGGAAAAATAAAGAGCTTCCCAGACAAACAAAAACTGAAGGAGTTCATGACCACTAAGCCAACCCTGCAAGAAATACTAAAAGGAACACTTAAGATGAGAAAGACCAAAAGCAACAAAGACTAGATAGGAACAGATAAAAATCTCCAGAAACAGCAACTCCACAGGTAATATAATGGTACTAAATTCTTATCTATTAACAATTACTCTAAATGTAAATAGACTGCTCAATCAAAAGATACAAGGTATCAGGATGGATTAAAAAAAAAGACCCATCTATATGCTGCCTACAAGAGACTCATTTTATTAAAAAAAATAATGTTTATTTATTTTGGGGGTAGAGAGAGACACAGAATGTGAGTGGGGGAGGGTCAGAGAGAGAGGGAGACACAGAATCCGAAGCAGCCTCCAGGCTCTGAGCTGTCAGCACAGAGCCCAATGTGGGGCTCAAACTCACAAACTGTGAGGTCAGGACCTGAGCCAAATCAGATGCTGAATCGACTGAGCCACCCAGGTGCCCCCAAGAGACTAATTTTATACATAAAGACAAATGCAGGTTGAAAGTGAGGGGATGGAGCACCATCTATCATGCTAATAGATTTCAAAAAAAAAGAAAAGAAAAAGCCAGAGTAGCCATATTCTATCAGACAAATTAGATTTTTTTTTTAATTTTTTTTCAACGTTTTTTATTTATTTTTGGGACAGAGAGAGACAGAGCATGAACGGGGGAGGGTCAGAGAGAGAGGGAGACACAGAATCGGAAACAGGCTCCAGGCTCCGAGCCATCAGCCCAGAGCCTGACGCGGGGCTCGAACTCACGGACCGTGAGATCGTGACCTGGCTGAAGTCGGACACTTAACCGACTGCGCCACCCAGGCGCCCCCAGACAAATTAGATTTTAAACCAAAGACTGTAACAAGAGATGAAGAAGGGCAGTATATCATAATTAAGGGGCCTATCCAACAAGAATATCTAACATTTATAAATACTTATGCCTCCAATTTGAGTTCCCAGATATATAAATCAATTAGTAACAAGCACAAAGAAACTTATTGATAATAATACAATAATAGAAAGGGACCTGTTTTTTTAGACGTTTATTTATTTTTGAAAGAAAGAGACAGAGCATGAGCAGGAAAGGAGCAGAGAGAGAGAGGGAGACACAGAATTGAAAGCAGGCTCCAGTCTCTGAGCTGTCAGCACAGAGCCCAAAGCAGGGCTTGAACTAACGAGTGGTGAGACCATGACCTGAGCTGAAGTGAGATGCCCAACCGACTGAGCCACCCAGGCACCCCAAAGACTTTAACACCCCACCTACAAGCAATGGACAGATCATCTAAGCAGTAAATCGACAAGGAAACTGGCTTTAAATGATATACTGGACCAGGGGGACTTAACAGACATATTCAGAACTTTTCATCCTAAAGTATCAGAATACACATTCCTTTAGAGTACAGATGGAACACTCACTAAAATAGATCACATACTGGGTCACAAATCAGCCCTCAAGTACAAAAAGATTGAGATCATACCAGGCATATTTTCAGACCATTACACCATGAAACTTGAAGTCAACCACACAAAAAAATTTGGAAAGACCACAAATAAATGGAGGTTAAAGAACATCCTACTCTGGGCACCTGAGTGACTCAGTCAGTTAAGCATCCAACTCTTGATTTTGGCTCAGGTCATGATCTCACAGTTGTGGGATGAAGCCCCACATCAGTTTTCGCTCTGGATGCAGAGCCTGTGTGGGATTCTCTCTCTCTTTCTCTCTCTGCCCCTCCCCTGTTCTCTCTCTCTCTCTCAAACAAAATAATAATAATAATAACAATAATAATAAATAATAATAATAATAATTTAGAAAAGAGAACATCCTACTAAAGAACAAATGGATTAACCAGGAAATTAAAGAAGAAATAAAAAAAAAAAAAACGCATGGAAGCAAATGAAACTAAAAACACGACAGTCCAAAACCTCTGGGATGCAGCAAAGGGGGACATAAGAAGGAAGTATATAGCAATATAGGCCTACCTCAATGAGTAAGAAGACTCTCAAATCAACAATGGATATATTTATATATGATATAATATATAATATATATAGTATATAATGGATATATCTATATCAATTAATCCCTTCAATGTCACACACTTACCTGATACTACTCTCATTATATATATATATATATATATATAGAGAGAGAGAGAGAGAGAGAGTGAAATTTCAGGGCGCCTGGGAACCTCAGTTCAGGTAATGATCTCGTTGTGATATCGAATCAACAATGGATATATATATATGTGTATATATATATATATATATGGTATAATAAATAATATATAATAATATATAATGGATATATATATCTCTTAATCCCCTGAATGTCACACACTTACCTGATACTACTCTCTCTCATATATATCTATATCTATATCTATATCTATATCTGTATCTATATCTATATCTATATCTATAATATATATATATATATATATATGTAAACAGAATATTACCCAGCCATTAAAAAGAATGAAATTTCAGGGCACCTGGGAACCTCACTCAGTTAAGTGTCCCAACTCTTGATTTCAGCTCAGGTCATGATCTCACTGTTGTGATATCAAACCCCACACTGGGCTCCTTGCTGGGTGCACAGTCTGCTTAAGAGTCTCTGTGTTCCTGTCCTTCTGCCCCTCCTTTGCTTGCTTCTTTCTCTCTCTCAGACAAACAAAAAACAGAATGAAATCTTGCCATTTGCAAGGACATGGATGGAGCTATGCTAAGCAAAATCTCAGAGAAAGAAAAATACCATATGATTTCAGTCGTATGTGGAATTTAAGAAACAAAGCAGATGAACATATGGGAAGGAAAAAAGAGAGAGACAGAGGGAAGCAAGCCATAAGAGACTTAACTATAGAGAACACATGGAAGTTTGATGGAGGTGGGTGGGGATGAGCTAAATGGGTGATGGGTATTAAAGAGGGCACTTATTGTGATAAGCACTGGATGTTAATATATAAGTGATGAATCACTAAATTCTACACCTGAAATCAATTTTACCATATATTTTAACTAACCAGAATTTATATAAAAACTTGAAAAAAGAAAAAAATCTGTTTGCAAGTGTATGTGTGGAAAAAGAAAAAAAGAAAGAAAGAAATATTGAAGCAGGGCCCTCAAGAAGCCAGTAGAAATTGTTAGGAGTAAGACTGAAAAGAACACACTGTTAGTATTGTAATGTTTATTAATAACTTGTTAACAATGTATTCATTAAGTTATATATTCCTTAAGTTATAATCATTCATGCTATTGATGGAAATGTAGACTTATTTAACTAATACAAAATTGAATTAATTGAGTTACCTAAAATATGGCTGGCATTATAATTTAAGAATATGAAATACACATTTTTATTGATGTTTAACCCATAAAAATGACATTACCAAAGTCACAAAGGCTGTAAGTGTTCTCATATATTTCTTAAGTCTGGCTGATAACACTGATCACACTCTAGACTTTGCCTTTTTGTGGTTATGGGGTATGGAGGAGGAAAAGAATAAGGGAGTAATTTAATAACTATGCACCCTTTGTCAAAATCGAGTAGCTCATCTTGTTATGGAAAGGATCATTAATATTATCATTAACAATTTTAAGGGACCTTTCCAAAAGTATTCCTTTCAATTGATGAGCTGTTGTGGTGGTATAATAAATATTAAAAAGTCACAAACTGAAGATGAAAACTTTTTACCACTTGAATAAAATGACAAAGATTCGAGAGGTTTTTAACCTCCTTCGTGTCCCTGGTACAGTTTAGGTTTTGTCTTTAATATTTTCTTAGTTATCTCTATCTCAGCATTCTCTTGGGTAGAAAAATTAAGGAGACAAAAGTTCTTTAAAAAACAGTTGTGCTTACTTGTTCTAAGCATAAGAAATAGATAGGCATACTAGTGATTCCACTGAGCAAAAAATATAACCCATTAATCCCCTGAAATGTCTCATACCCGATACTACTCCCTCATTTGTTATGTTGAAATAAGTGTATAGAATAGGTATAATAAATTTAGGAAAGCAATATTTATCTATAGGAACTAACCAGAGACCAACTAACAGCCTTTCAGTGATGAATGGAATCCCAGTTTTTCTCAAGTTAAATTGAAGAGCATATCATCATTTTCTTGTGTAATGTCATTGCCATGAAAATGCATCCAGACCCTCTCAGGGAACTCTTTCAGCATGGTGCTGACTACTTTAGGCAGCCTCCTGTTCATTTGGAGAGTAGATTTATTAGTTAGAAATTCATTAAAAAAAACTAAGGAGAAGAGTCTCCTTATTGATTATGCCTTCTCTTCTTACTTTTGTCTCTGATGAAATATAGATTAAGTGGATTCCATTATCCCAATGACAGTTTCCCAAAAATTTGAAGAGAGTTATTTGGCCCATTTTAAATATTCAATGTTAACTCTACCCAGTTCTTCCAATCATTTTTTGGTGTGTGAAATAAATTTTTAAGAGCGCTTAATATACTGCCTGCATTCCACAGAAAGAATTCTAGTTTATCAATATTCGCTTCGAATGTAGTGTACAAAATGAATAATCTTATTTCTACTAACTTCAGAGTCATCACAGAGCATACTAGGGATGTTTCAAATTTTATCCCTTAGTGCATCTATATTTCAACTATTAGATGCTATTATTGTGTTGGATATTTAGCAAAATTATTCTTTAGAAATTTTTAATAAATAATTTATATTTAATTTCAAATTTAAAACCTTTATTCCACACTAATATATTGTTTAACCTTCTATTTTATATGATTTCATCCAAAAGTCTTAAAACTTTTTAAAAAAGGATTGACATTTATCTCCAGTGATAGGTATTTTCTGTCCTTGACCCTGAATGCATTGGGAATATGAACACTATGTGATAATGGTAGGGTTGATTTGTTTTGGTTTTTTCATTGTGGTAATGTTGGATATTGTGTTTTGATGTTCTCTCTTATGCTACATGCAGAGCTCCCAGTTAGTAGTGCCACACTTATCTATGTATTCCCAGATATTTATCCCCTAAAATATTGTCTAGTGAATAAATGAAGGGATATGTAAACAAATGAATAAAATTATATGGCAAACTATGCACCAAACTCTATTAATCATTTATAAATAAGCTTTAATTTGATTCATTTTCTATTTGAACTAACCATTACTTTTTTTATTGTACACATGAATTGAATATGATGTTTATTAAGTAGTTTGGTTAATACTTTAGTTGTCCAGTAGCACATTCATTTAAGCATAAATACATATTTAATGATATTGACTCAAACAATATGTTAAAACTGATACTTTGGTTAAAACTGTCAGTAAATCCATGATAGGGAAGTGGGACGATAAAGACATGGAAATGGAAGCAGGTATAATAAGACCATATGTCTCATGTACTGTATATCCTTTCTTCTATTTCTCTTTGGCAAAAAAAAAAAAAAATCAATACTGGAAAGTTTAAATTTAACATTCAGAATAATTTGTTCCTCATGAACCATGCTAAATGTCTAGACAATGGTGAAGTCAGAACAGCCAATATCAATTTTCCAGGAGACAATTTCATATTCTTTCATTATAAATAGAACTGAAAGTATCTGTTAATGCAGCTGTTACCTTGCAAGAGGTTTTTTAAGGTTGGCAAACTTTTTTTTTTTTTTTATGTTTTAGAGTGCTAAACTATTTTGGCTTTAATGAAACTTAGGGTGAAAAAGAGAGTAAGCCTTAATTTAAAATTCATTTAATTTGTATCACTTATATATTTTAATGATCTTTTAAATATTCTTATATTTTCTAATAGTTTAAATTACTTTTAGTAATGTTATTTTAATCAAATTAAGTCTTTGATAGCCTTGTTGAGCAAAAGAATTAGAGTTCTAATAGTAGTGAAACTACACCCAAGGAAACATGGTATAAACTCTCCAAATCTATTTATGTTTTTAGTCAAGATTTTATGCAAGTTGTTTCCATAAGTATTTATTAAATGTAGTAAATCAATGAAATACATGGGCTTATTATTTGAGTTTTAATCATTAATGTATAAACCTAAAATTATATTTCACATTGAATTTGTAATTTTACTGAGACTCAAAATTTCATTTGCTCATGTGTGGAAAATTAGTTAACTGGAAATTGAGTCTTACAAACTATATATACATTTTGTATTGTTGCCATAATAGATTTCTACACACTTAGTGATATAAAACAAGCCAGATTTATCACTGAATAGCTTTGTAGGTTAGAATCCCCCACAAGTCTCATTGGACTAAAATCAAGGTATTGTACAGATGCATTTCTTCAGGAGTCTCTACCAGGGATTTCCTTGCCTTTTCCAGCTTTGAAAGGCTTTCCGCATTCCTTCATTCATGACCTCTTTCCTCCAACAAGGTAGCTTCTTAAAGTCCTTAACCTTAAACTCATCTGTAATTTGTTGCTTTGTTTGGTTTGGTATGTTTTGTTTTTGCCATGTTAAGTAACATATTTAAAAATTCCTGGGATTAAGGCATGGATATCTTTGGAAGGTTTGTTATTCTTTCTACCTCACATAAAATCCATTGTAGTTTCTTCTTCTTTTTTTTCTATTATGATTTTAGAGCAAAAAAGTGTTTACTTTATTAAAACTTACCTACTTTATTTTAATAAATATATTTTCTTAAAATTTACATTAAGTGAATGGTACAACCTTAAAGTTTATGTTATGTGAGAAAATGCCTAGAGAGTAGATATAGAAAAAAATGAACATAAAGGAACTTCTACATATTTGGGGATTTTCAATCACTTCGGTTTAAATCTCTTCAGGCTATAATGGAGGAGTTATAATTGAAAAAAAAGAAAGCAATACAAGATAAAAAATAATACTTTGAGAACCTGCTATAAAGTAAACATTAAATTGGAGACTGTATAATTCACAGGACATAAATATTGATTTATTCCTTCATCTAGATAATATTATCTTTGATTTTTTGATGTTGATGCCATGTGTCCACCAATGCAAGTTTCTAGGGATGCATGTTAAGTAAGTCAAATTTTCTACTGTGGAAACCTCCATAATATTGGGATGTACAGAAAAGTTAATACATATTTGCCAAATTATCTAATAAGTGTTATAACCTAAATATGCATAATTTGCTATTTGAAAAATGAGTACAAGTAGTTATTATCCTTGGGTAGCAGAGAAGATAGAAATTAGAGATACTGTTCAAGGATATTTGCTGTTGTCAGAAGCTTATAAGCTTCTTATGAGAAAGGAATAGATCTTGTTAAGATTTGTGTCTTCATGGCCTATCACGGTGCTAAACACACAGTAGATATTCAACATTTGTTTATTATTAAAGGAGATTATGGTTCAGGTTGTAGAGAAGAAACTAACATTAGTTGATTATTTTCCAAGTGTTGACACATATCACATATTGTTGAATCAGTGACCATATATAGAAAAGAAGGGGACACACATTTATTTTAAGGAATATTTGGAAGCTCAGAAATTTAGTAACTTTCACTGCTCCTAAAGGTTCATCTAGTAATTAAAAGGTAGAGTCAGAAGTTTTGTAATTGTTTGCAAATTAAGTTACATCTCATTCCAAAAATTATGTTATGCCCGTTTTATTAAAATATACAATTTTCTTTCTATAAGTAGGCTTCACACCCAGTGCAGACCCTAGTGCCGGGTTTGAACTCATAATTCTGAGATGAAGACCTGAACAGAGATCAACAGTCAGTCACTTAACCAACTGAGTCACCCAGGCGCCCCTAGAATATCATAATTTGGTGGTGGTGGGGTCACCTAGGTGGCTCAGTCAATAAAGCATCCAACTCTTGATTTCAGTTCAGGTCATGATCTCATGATCATGAGATCAAGCCCAGCATCGGCTCCACACTGGGCGTGGAGCCTGCTTGAGATTCTCTCGCTCCTTCTCTCTCTACCCCTCCCCCGCTCGTGCTCTTTTTCTCTAACTAAATAAATTTTTCAAAACCTTTAAAAAATAATATTTTTAAAACATGTATTCCTTTATGGTAACTTAAAATGTTGAACTTTCTCAGAATTACATCCATTTCTTCTCTTCATGGGAAGAACCCCTCCCTGGTCAAAAATCAATTCCAAGTTTAAAATTGGTGCTTGATATTCAGCTTCTTATCACCAACTGAGAGAAATTTGTTAACCATTGCTCCCTTCAGTTTGCATGAAACAAATACTTTTATTTAAAAATTATGTAATTAAATTCCTAGCAAAATCCCTGAAGATTTTGATTTGCCTTTCCTTAGAGTACACTTTCTTATAATTGATAAATTCTGAGGCACACCTATATACATACTTGAGTGAATCACTGAAAATCATTTTTGTGGTGTTTAGTCACAAAATAAATTATGAACAATTATCTAGGATAAATAATAACAATAAGAAGAAAAGTGTGAAAAATTCCAGATTTGTGAGAAATAGCATATTTTGAGAACTGGATATTAATGAACTTCAGGGAATAGAAGAAATAAGGGAATGATGCCAATTGATAAATACTTAATTGGTTTCTACCAATAAATGCCAAGCAATTATCTGAGGACCAGAAATCTGGTCAGGTAGTAAAGAGACTATGTACAACCTGCATATATATATGTATAAATGTATAGGTGCTCATATAAAGATATCAATTTGCACTCAAGCAAGTTAAAATCCATTTCAGAGTTAATTAGAAATTTATTTTGGAAGAATACTCTTTGGAACAAAACACTAAAGAGTTGAGCAAAATAAATGAGGTAATTCAGAGAAGGCTCCATGGAATGTGTGAGTTTAGAGCTTGACTTTTTGTTGTCATGATGATAAAGTGCCCAAGAAATTGGAAGATCATTACAGTCAAGAACAGTTGTATGACATAAGGTATAAAAGTAATGTAAAAATTATATAGCAGGGGCAGTGAGATAACTGGCCTAGTTAATTGTGTTGCAAGGTAAAATGAATTTAGAAATATATTTTATGTGACACAAAGGTATTTCCTTACTTGTCTATGTAATTTTTAAAGCTAAACATATTCTAGTATTTTTAGTAAAAACAACTAAATAATTAATTCTGGTATGAAGCTATGTCATGGTAAGTATGAGAATGCTCGGTAATTATGTTTCTCTTCACAGAGAACTGTATGCCACATAATATTAACCTTCATTGCAGGGTCTATAAAGCCAAAGTAACAACTTGGCAATATAAATTTTCTAAAATATAAATTTATAGATTATACCATGCACACATACATGCTTGCCTATATGATATATTCCAACATAGATATTTTAAGGAGATTATTATATTAAAAAGATTAAAAAATTCTGCAGTAGCATTGATAAGAACATTATACTTTCAATAATTCTCTGTATATCTGCTTCTCTATTTCAATTCTCACTCTGATTCTAATGCCTAACACCCTAGGTGCTTTCTGCTTTAGCTTTTATTACGTTAGTCATGCCTCAATCAATTTGATGTTATGAAATTAACATTCAGAATGCTGAGTTTTCTGAAAGCATTCTTTTTGATGTGAATAATTTCTGTTTCTCTATGATTCAGAATTATCGTCTTTGTTATAAAATTTTATAATCTAATTTTCTATAATTGTGTGATTAATGCTTTCCTTTGGAGGAAAATCATTGATTTCTATATTAAAAAAATTGCTTCAACAGTTAGATATATTTTACCCAGCTGCATTATAATTATTTCAGGTTTATAAAATAAAAACCGTGACTTTTTACTTTTAATTGATTTCAAATAGCAAAAGTATCGTTTTGAATTTTAGGGAAAATAATATTCAGTGCATTTCTTTCTGTGTTTGGGTATAGAATTAATTCTTTTCTCTTTGCTGTTAAAGTTATTTTTAGGTTTACTTAATAATCTTAAAGTTTAAATGTTTTTCCTCAAGATGAAAATATTCGGCAATTCTATTGTAAAACTGTTTAGGTCTTATTGTCTTTTAGGTTTCTGATAGAAATATAGTGTTATTATTTTTGAATCTTGGTAGAGGAATAGAATCTTTTTTTTTAAACTCATTTTCATCTTTGGTTGATGAATTTGTAATCATGTACCAATATTAGAATGAACTTTAACTGATTCTCTTACCTTAGTTTAAGGAACTATGGAAAATAACTGTTTGCAACCCTTTGTATTACAGTTAGGAGAGAGACAGCTTATCATTCATTCTGTTATGGAAGCATAATAACTCTTCAAGCTAAGTGATATAGTGGGTAAAACTACACTTAGGTTTCAAGATCACTGTACCACAGACTAGCTATGTGACTGTGTGCCTGTGTTTCTTAAATGATATGATAAATGAGATGTACATAGAACTTAATAAGTAATACATGAATATAATTTTCATTTTCCATAAAAATATAAATAAATTAGAGGGGCTGTTTCCTCACTAGTTAATATTATAGGAAGTGAATAAGATTTTACAAATTTGATGTAATGCTTACTACATATCAGGCAATGTGCTGAGATTTTCACATTTTGTTAAAAGGTAAAGAATTCCAAGTCTACCCTTAATTCACTAAAATATCCTGAGTGTGATGCCTTTGCAAAAGGTCTGTCCTAAATAGCACTGCACACACTCATAGGTTTTTCAGTAAGGCTGTTTTGTTTTG
This sequence comes from Panthera uncia, assembly GCF_023721935.1. NCBI lineage: Eukaryota > Metazoa > Chordata > Mammalia > Carnivora > Felidae > Panthera > Panthera uncia. The sequence goes on along the minus strand of NW_026058012.1, from coordinate 7,054 downwards.
TTCTGTTTTGTTTTATTTTAAATCTGCCATTGGCAAGTTTACGGAAAAACAAAAAACTATATATACACACATATAATTAAATGCGTGCAATTTTAAGAACTGGGATTTATTTTAGTGCTAGTTGTTCTTATAATACTGGGATAATAACAACATGTTCAGTTACTGATATTGAATGGTATATTGTTATTGTTATTTTTTAATGTTTTCACATAGGAAAATAAAAAGTTGATAGAATTAAATATATTTAGTCCTCTTCTGTTTTCATTCATTCCTTTCTTCCTTATTTTCTTCTTTTACTCTTTCATTATTACATTTATTCATTTAGAATGAGTAACTGTTCTACATGTTGTGGTTAAAGCAGTGAACAACAACATAATAGTTTTCATGAAACTAACACTCTAATAGATGAGTGGTTCAGGTAATTCTGGCTGCTGTAACAGCTAAATCTAAAATACTTAATGGGTTAAACAGCTTAAGGTTTGTTTCTTATTTATGTCACTGAACAGTGAGTGTATTCCTGGTTGGGGCCTTCCACGTGGTTAAATCAAGCAAACAGTTTTCTTTCATCCAGAGGCATCCCTCAAAGTCATGGGTTACTTTCCATTCATCTGACCAATGGGGAAAGAGAACATCGAGAAAGTACAGCATCCTCTTAACTACTTCAGATTGAAAGAGACAAATCATTTTTGCTCTTGTTCCATCATTGAGAACATGGCTCAAGTTCCCAACATGGGGAGCAAGACGTGGGAAGAGGACTCCTGACTTTACAACTGATTCCAAGCAAAATTAAACCCTGTGAAAACAGCAAGATGCGTATGATCAACTAACTGTCATTGCCACTGTCCACCATGGTGATAAGCAAATCTGTCTTCTACTTTTCTTCTGAAACACAGAATGTCTTGTACTTTCTCCAAAGAATACAACACAAATTGCCTCTAATAACTGCATCTGATTTAAGGTCCAAGTAATGAGAAGTCGTCTCCATAAGATCTGGATGTGGTTCTTCTTGAACCGGCAAAGTGTGAGCTAGAATAGATACATGTCTGCAGCTCCAAAATTCCAAATATACAGGAGTGGAGCTGAGACAAGGTAAAACTGTAATTAAAACAAAACAAATAACACATTTGAGAAAAGCAAAGAACTGGGACCATGTAGCACTTATTCACAGGGATGATGAAATCTGAGTTGCAAAGGATGACAGCCTTACCTTTTAGAGTAGATATTATTTTTTATTTTTGGTAGAAATTCTTTAATCCATTTTTCTCTGTGAGTCCTTGCTCTGGATGGCAAGGGGAGCAGTTCTTCCTTTTGCATTATCCTCCTTTGTAACATCTAAAGCTGTAGCAAGAAAGGGTGCCTTCCAAACCAAGAAACAGACTCTTACTTACAGAGAACAATGTGATGGTTACCAGAGGGGAGGAAGTGGGGGATGGGTTAAATGGATGAAGGGGATTAAGGAGTGTACTTGTTGTGATGAGCACCTGGTGTTCTATGGAAGTGTTGAATCACTGATTTGTACACTTGAAACTAGTATAACACTATATGTGAACTAACTGGAACTTAAATAAAAACTTTAAAAATAAAAAATAAAACACATATTTTAATGAAGTAAATAAAGTGTGCCTTCATGAGGTGCTGCAAACTTTTTCAGCTTCTGGCCTTAGCAAGTTCCATGCCTGAGAATTGTTTTAATGCTCAAAAGTCAAAGGTTTATCTTTGACTAGGATAAACAAGAGACATAACTAGCATTCCACTTTCCAACCTCTTTGCTTAGATCTGTAGTTTAGTGAGTGCATGTTGAACCTTGAATGTTATATCAGAAACTTTGTTTCATTTCATGTCAAAAACTAAGCCAATGATATAGCTAAACTTTAAGGAACACATTTCATTATTATTCATTATAATTGAGGTAATTCTAGATGTTGTAAAATATAGATTCTAAATCCTCAGCAATTTAACACAGTCAATCTTTATTTTGTTTTTATGTCACAGTCTACCAAGAATCCTCCTGGTTGAGGGGTCTTCGCTTGGCTATTTTTGGAAAATGATCTTCCATACCGTGGCTCAGTCCTCTTCTTGGTCTTCAGAGTCCTCTCCCCTAAGTAACAGGTAAAAAAAAAAACAAAACAAAACAAAACAAAAAAACACACCTCTCAGGACAGCACACGTGCTTGTTAATTCAGAAGACACACAAATATCATGTATACTTAAATTTCATTTGCTACAAATAATCATCTAGATATAATAGGTGTTTGGGAATATAATCACAAATTAGCACCATCTTTCAATCACCAATCTTATTAATGAGTGGAGTCTGAGTCTGATCAGTTAGTTGCTTTTAACACTGAATAAAGACATGAAAATTTAAAATATGGGATGCCTGTTTCTCTCAGTTGGTAGAGCATACAACTCTCGATCTCAGGTCATGAATTCTAGCCCCACGTTGGGCATAGATCTTATTTAAAATAAATTTTAAAAATATTAATAAGGATTACATAAGTATGTCAAAATATGAGACATACTACAAAGCAAAACAGAGTTGGTTAAATGGATAATAAGTGATAATGGGAAAGGGGGCTATTATTTTATCTCAGAGGGTAAGGGATCCACTGAGGTACTTCGGGAAATGCCTTCCAGACAGATATAACAGCACAAAGACCTTTAGGCAAGTCAGGCTTAGAATTCTGGAGGAGAAATTTAAAAAAAGGATAGTGTAGTAAAAACAGTGAGGTGAGTATGGAAGGGGGTTGATCAGATATGTAGCTAGGTCTGGATCGTGGAGCACCTTGTAGACCAGGTAAAAACATTTTATAATTTGCTCTGAGTGAAGTGGAAAGTTGTAAGATGATTTTAAGCAGAAAAGTAATATGATCTTACAAAAAAGTTGGAAAAATGATATTCTAAGAATATACATGATATTCCAAGAACCATATATATATGGTATATATATGTATATCCTTCACTCAGTTCCCCTAATTTCACATTTTAAATAATTATAGGACACTTATCAAACTAAGAAATTAACATTGTTACAGTATTATTAACTATTCACAGATATTATTCAAATTTTACCAATTGCTCCAATAATGTACTTTTTCTGATCTAGAGTTTAACTCAGGACTTCACATCGCTCATAGCTGTCACATTTCCTTAGTGCCCTTCAGTGTGGGACAGTTTCTCAGTTTTGTTTGTCTTTCACAGCCTTGACACATTTGAAAAGCACTGGCTGATTATTTCATAGACCATCCCCTGATATGGATCTATATGACGTGTCCTTAGACTAGAATGAATTGTGCAATTTTGGCAGTAATGTAAAGAAATGATGCTTTGCTCTTCTCACAGTATCATATCAGGAAGTACATAATGTTCATACTACCTATCACTTTTTACTGGTAATATTAAATTTTGTTCAGATGGTACCTCTCAAGATTCTCTGCTATAAATTATTGTATTCCATTAGTAATTAATCACTATCTTGTGGGGAGATATTTTGAGGCTATGAAAGTATTCTGTTCATCTTTATACATTTTACCCACCTAATTTAACATCCATCAATTATTCTTGCCTTCCAACATTTATAACTGGTATTTGCCAAATTGTGATTGTCTATGTCCATCATTCTTTCCACATTCATTAATTTGAATTCTACTCTAAGGAAGAATGCTTCTTTCTTATTCATTAATTCATTTGCTTCATTATTGGTATCAGTATTTAGTCATGGATATTTACTTTATTCTATGCATTATAATCCTATAGCAGTGTTGTTTATTTTTTTGTTCAAAAAAACTCTTATTTGGTCATTGATAGATCCTTCCTAGTGATTCCTGTAATTTTTTGATATGTTTCTATCATTTTTAAAGAAATTTCTTATTTTCTGGTATGCCAAGATGTTCCAGGCTTATCTGGGACTTTCCCAGCCACAGTCCTGGAATTTTGTTCATTTTATTGGGAAATGGTATTTAGAAACCAATATTTAAATGCTAGATGTTCTCATTAATTGCAGGATGCCATTTTTTGTAAGGCCCCTTAATGGACAGAGGTAGAAAATAGATGTATAAATACACACACACACACACACACACACACACACAGGCATGCACAAAACTGCCTCCATTTCTGTATATATTTAAGAAAAGAAAGACTAGTATAACTGATGTGTTGCGTGTGGACACATGAGTGAAGTGAAATGAGGTTAAAATAAACAAGGAGCTAGGTAATGTGTGGTCTAATACACCATGACAATTCTAGATTTTACTGTAACAGTAATGGGAAGCCATCGAAGGGGGTAAAGCAAGTGCAACATGGGATTCATGATAACAAAAAATGATCTACCTGTGAAAAGAGGATTGGAGTTTGGATCTACTGGGATGTGAGATTTAAAATAAGTAAAGGGCAAAAAAGAATAAGTGATATTAAAAAAATAGTAGGGATAGGATGTAGAGGAACTGAGGCACCATTATCTGTCTCTAAAAATTTGCATTAATATTATGGTCAGAATTCATAAGCTTTTCTTCTCATGGCAAGAAGGGAAGTAAAAGCAACTTTAGCATAGAGAAGAGATAATGCAGAAATAAATGCCTACAGAGGTTTTTATCATTTTGAGTAAAAGGTTCATGACTGAACTTGTGTTGGAAAATAGTTCCAATGTCTCATCCTATAGCAATGTAAAATGATTATGTGGAGTAAAGCCTAGCTCAGGAAAGATAGAAGTCTTTTTATCCAATCTCTCTCACACACACACATATACACACATGCACACAAGCACACACACATGCGCTCATGCAGCCTGAGACACAGCCTATGAATAATGATTTTTGTTGTCTCAGCTGAGCCACCCAGGTGCCCCTGTTTTATATTTTGTTTTTAAATCCAAATTTTGAATATGAAATAATATAAACTTAGGTAAGGTTGTGGATTCATAGGATCATTCATGTTTCATTTGCGTCGGAAAACAAGCAGGAGAAATTCTTACACAGGCCATGCATAGGTGTGGTTATGTTTGTATAGGGTATAGTAGCGGGCCTTTGGAGTCAGGCTAGAGTCTATCAGTGTAGGATTGAATGACTATAATGTGGTAGTGTTGGCAAATTGTGGAACACGATGTCACAAAAAATCAATGAAATTTGTTTATATAGAACAACTTCAATAGGACTGTGAAATTATTAGATGAAAGTTAAAAAATACATATATGGTACTAATTATAACCATACATAAATCAATAAATGTATGTATCTATTTTTTAAGAATATATACTGATATGTTCACACTTTATTTCAGAGTGAGTGCTAAGTATGTGAAGGAGCAGATAATGGGAAGTAGGAAAGAGAGATAAAAATACTACAGTATTAAAATAATTTAGTTATGCTTTGGTTGGATCAATATGGCAATTACACAATGACCTCATGAGTTGATTAACTTAATACTGTATACCTGACACTCACAAGAAATAAAGAAAAAAGGTAAACGTATATATGATGGACATTATCCTCTTACCTGCGATGGAATGACTTCTGTAGCTATTTAAATGCATATTTACATTTTGGATTTTCATCAAACACTGTAGAAGCCACCAGCCCTGCCTCTGCCCCCATCTCTCTCTCTGTCTCTGTCTCTGTCTGTCTTAAACCAATAACTACACACAAGTATTTTTGGCATTTTTTCCCACATAACACAATATATATTCATAACCAATGATTTGTTACTGATGTAACTATAAACTTTGCATCTTAGTTTGATTTTATCTTTGCAAGGGGTATGTCATTTGTGAGATCAGTTGAAATGAAGTCACAGAATATTTTGTTAAATACACTGACAATTAATTTTGTGACTTACAGCAGACCGTTTTTTTAAATCACTATTAAATTTTCTAGAAATTATTTCTCTCTCTCAGTTATTTTTAACTTCAATATTCCCTGTTTTTTTGTCTTTTCTTTTGGTAAATATTTAATTATGAAATTAAATGTGTTTCTATCAAGAGAACAATCATAAGGAGAATCCTCAGTAGGTGCAAACCAGGCACATTTCCGTACTGGGACTTTGCACTTGCCGTTCTGTCTGCTTAGCACTATTTTCACAGCTCTCCACCTGACTCACTCATCTTTTCTTCAAATCCTTGCTTAAATGGTATGTACTCAGAAGGACCTTCCCTATCCACCTCATTAAAAACTAGCCATTAATTAAATCATATTTGCTTATTTGTTTATTCATCTTTTTGCCATGTTATGCTGCAAGTAAACTTCATGAAGGCAAATATTTTTCTCAGTCTCCAAAATCTGCAAATGTACCTTATGTATAGGAGATAATATGAAACACTTGCTGAATGAATGAATGAATGAATGAAAGCTCTATTGTAAAGTTAAAAAAAAAAGAGGAAGAACATCTTGCTTAGAAATAAATACACATGTGATAAAAAAAGTTTTTGGCATACTTAGTCCATTGTGAGAATTTGCTTATTATTTACTGCCCTTAGTGTCTTAGTTTCTATAACATTAAACAATAAGAGTATAATTTTACAACCACTTTTGTTGGAATGCATCAACACCAGATGCAATAACTAACTACTTTACGGAATCATCTTTTGAGAGAAATATTTTTCTTGAGATATTGACAGACCTGACCTTTGACAGTCAGCAACATACTGCTTCAAATAAATGATGATTATGTTTGAGTTATTATCGTGTTTTAGAATCTCTGTTATACTATTTCACTACAGATTTTCTACATCTTAGGGAAAACGAAGAGGTTTAAGCTGTGGAAATTATGATTAACATAATACCCTTCAAATCTTGGGTCACCTGCCCAGGCTTCCTTAAAGTTTAGCTGCACTAATTAACTTCAACTTATTTTACATACAAACCCACAACCCCTTCACATGGAGGAAATAAAAATATTAATCTGTTAAAGGCCAAGAAATGACATTATAGAAATGCTTTGGAAGTAATAAAAATAACTTGCCACATAATTCTGAGGAAGTTATAGCCTCTGAAAATGTGTTATCTACTGTCCAGTCCTACATGGTCTGATAACGCATACAAAGCCAAAGATTCATATGCCG